>NC_066559.1:12666694-12851327 GCF_024679095.1 Eriocheir sinensis
TTAATCCTCTTAATCCTCTTCTAAACCTCTTAAGAAGAAATGGAAGAGGGTTAAGAGGTTTAGAAGAGGATTAATCCTCTTCCATTTCCTCTTGACCCTTTCCATACTGTGACGCCGACGTCTGCGTCACGGATGGAAAGGGTTAAGTGTATGCCATATCAGTTTCCTTTATGGGTGGTAGCAGATTCATATAACACTCCCTAGTAACATGAACACTTTACCTTCACATCTGGGAATGGTGTCAGGCAGATAATTTTTGTTCACCAGCATCTTCTCTAATAATATCATAGCGAACATACATGCATTGTTTACATAAAACTCATGTAAAATATACAAAATTACTCTCATACCATAAGTAAAATTGGATGCAAAACTAACAGAGAAAGATGGTTAACAATGAGGGCTGCAAAGAATATGCATAGCTCCAGAACATGTTAACTTTTTATCATTATCATCAGCAACCCCATTTCCTGCACCAAAATGGCTTGTTGTAAGATGCAATAAAAACATCTATACATGACAGCCTCTAAGAACCATAACTCACTATATGTGACTTCCCCATTCATATTATCTATCTAAATTTGATTGAATCTTTAAATCAAACTTGTCCAAACTACATGACTGTTAACCTGGTAGCAGCGACGGGCCAAATTTGTGGCTATACGGTGTTGCAGCGATGGGCCAAATTTTTGTCATGATATAAGCCCCCCAAAATAGATGATGCATAAACTGATCACAAATGCATTGATATATATTATGAAATGGTTTGCTGAGTGATGATTTTTTTTCTCATTCTTCTCGCTTAGAGGGAAGGGCCTTTAAGGGGGTACGCGACACCTGAGGTCATCTAACTAAACTATCTGGGGTATTGCGATGAAACTATGCAGGTAAGTAGGCATCTATGTTGCCTACATTTTGTATGAGCCAGAACAATGTATGTATACTTATAAGTATACTTATACGTATACATGTGCGTATACGTGTAGCGACACTTAAAATTACACAGCACCATTAACCCCTTCAACACGAGGACGCGTATACTGCGTCCTTGTGTGCCCCGTACCATATCCGAGGATGCGCATACTTCGTCCTGGCACGCTTTAGCCAATATACAAGTTATTTTATCTCTATATTTATGCTTACATCTCAAAACAATTTATTAATTTATGTTTCTTTTATGTGCACCATTTAATTCTGCATGTTTTCATTTATGATACGCGATGATTATGTTGAGTTTATGGCTGAAAACTTGTTATATTCAATAGCGACATTTGAAATTTGGCGCGCGCGGCGATCTCGGATACGGCACGGGGCGCTGTTTTGGCCCGGCCGTAGTGAAGGGGTTAATACATAACCAAGCACTTTCATTTTTTGGGTGTGAATAGTCTTCAGGTATGCCTAAAGCCCTATGGAAAATATTCTGAAAGTTTCCCATACAGAAAGGCATAATGGTATTTCTTTTTATTATGTTTGTCGAACATCGCAAAAAATTGTGTTTTTTGTCACTTTTTCCTCTTAATACTCTTATCTCCTTTACCCTATCAACAATATCTAGTCATAGGTCCCTAGCTACTTGCACAATCAACATTCCCTGAACTTTTCACTTAAATCTGATTGATTTTAGATTTTCTGCGATTAAAAAAGACAAAATTTATCGAACGGAGATATGATCAATTTAAAAATATAAGGACCTTTAACTCAGTCCACTTAAACCCGCGTCAGACATGTAAAATTTGTGCTGCGAGGAAAACATTTCTCGGGGATTATTTATAGATGGTATAAGAACGTTTTTAACCCAGTTTTGCAAAATGCTATATTTTGACGAACCCCCCCCCCAGGTGTTCCCTTAAGAAACATGATCCCCACAGCTACTGGGTTAAGTTTGTTATATTCATCCATTACCCCTTTGTGAGCTAGTTTTTGCCAACCTATTCCTCGCTCTGGACCTAACTTGTACCCATTGCTGCACCCACCTAAACAGAGTTGCATTATGTAAATGACTTATCACTGTCAATAATGTTAATAATGCTTAACTATCTCCTTTTCGAAGTTATCCCTCGTCCATATTCCCTTCTTCAACTAATGCCGAACCCCGGTATTTCATCTTATCCTCGATTACTCAATATCATGGACCCTAGTTTTCCAGATTTCAAATTTTCTTCACAAATCTCTGGATTATTAAAATTTTACATTTTTTTTTTAGTTTGCTAACTGAAAATCACTAAACACTTGCCATATAGCATGCATAACGGCAGTAATATTGTTTTTGCTGTATTTGGTCTTAAATGTGCATGGACAGCGCATTCAGTACAATAGCAAGTTGAATTAATAAGACGATTTAAGATTATTTACTTTTTGCAAAAGATCATGAAGAAAGACCACATCATCAATTTCAGACTAGTCTTCTCTATTTTGAAATATATTGTGTGCATTTAACCCGGTAGCAGTGGGGATCATGTTTCTTAATGGTCCCTCTAAGCGAGAAAAATGAGAAAAAAAGCATCACTCAAACAAACCATTTCATAATATATATCAAAGCATTTGTGATCAGTTTATGTATCTTCTATTTTTTTGGGTTTATATCATGGCACAAATTTGGCCCGTCGCTGCTACACAGTAAAGCCACAAATTTGGCCCGTCGCCGCTACCGGGTTAACTAGTTGTAGTTCATATATGAGATTTGAGCTGAGCCGTGTTGTCCTCTGTGTATTTCTCTAGTTGTGATACACAGGCAGCAAGCTACACTTGTATGGTCCTGACATCATATCTCTGCTTTTAAAGTTTAGTTTTAAATTCATAAATATTTTTGGATTAAACTATCTCCTTTTTGAGGTCATTCCCAATTTCTCTGATTCTATGATCACACAGCACCCTCTATATCACTCTCTAATTATTCCACTCTGATTTCATTTTATGTGTTATCCCTCATCCACATTCCCTTCTTCAACTAATGCTGACCCTCAGTATTTCATCTTATCCACTCTCTTCAACTTTGTCATTTGCATATTAATCTCAGTCTTGATTATCATTGATATTCATTGGGGAGGCGGTGGCTGAGTGGTTAGTGTGTGGGCCCCACGTTCGCCGCATCATGGACGACGCAGGTTCAAATCCACTGATACCACTTGGGATATTTCAGTTACCGCTGAGTGGCCTAAGGCTGCCCACATGCTGTCCTGAAGACCACCTATCAACTCGGACTCTAGAAGAACGGTTCAAGTGAATCAAGAATGAGCCCCGGGGGGCAGGATGAGCCAAAAAAGATGGCGCCACTATAAAAACTTGCCAGTGCCAAAACAGGCTGGGGCCGTCCATCAGGCCCTAACAAGAGAGCTATTGGCACCACAGGCAGGGGAAAAAAAAAAAAAAATAAAGTATTTAGTCTTCTTCCTGCTTATCTATCCTCCATACCCTCCCTCCACTGCTCTAATTTTAACTCTACTACATCTCTGCTGGTGCTGTATAGCACAATGTCATCAGCAAACCGTATGCATCAGGAGGGTTGATTTCAAACACCCCACAGGACACACATCCATTAGATTATCAGATCAAACAGATATGTCCTTCAATGCAGGGCAGGGTATGCATCTAGTGCTGTAGTGAGATTGGAGATTACTTGCCATTTCTTGCTTTCAGCTGCAGCCGACCGAAAGCTCTAGCAAAAAGAAGGCAAAGTGTGTAAATCCTTCCTGCCAGTAAGCACCTCTTCCTTGACAAGACCTCAGAGTGCCTCCTCATGGCACCATCCAGTCGCACCAGCTCCGCTACTCGCATAATAGCGAATTTTTCTCGCATAAAACGAATACTTGGCACATTTAGGTTAGTCGCATATGAGCGAATTCACATATTTTGAACTCGCATATATCGAATACCCGGCGTAAAAAGATGCAGCAGAGGTGACACTGGCCACACCCATGAACTACAGTGGCCCTTTTGTTTACACCGTTCAGGTGACTGTAAATCTCCTCTCGCACAGCTTACTCTTGGTCTTGGTTTGGCCTGCCATCATGGCAAAACTTGTTAGCTGATCTCTGTTGCTGTTGCCATTACATAGGCAATCCCACACTCATGACTGGACTACTGGTAACCTTGCACAAAGTTGTGTAGCTAAAGGCTAAATTGGACACAGGGCACTGAGGGCAGGCCTACTCTAGGCTGATTGAAGTGTGGCACTGGTCTTTCAAGTCTTACGACAGTTAGATAATTGTCATTTTTCAAACATTTTTAATCTATTTTACTTCATTGATATTTATTTCAACCTTTAACTGACCAGAATTTTGCCAGATACTTGAGGTTTCCAGATACCTGGGGGCTGGATGGTCAAGGTTTTACTGTATGCTGTTTTACTATTCAAATTTCTAGCTGCTTCTAATTTACTAATACCTCAACAAGTGAGAGAAAAGGGGGAAGATTGAGGAAGATACATTAAGTTGGGGAGGTCTAGGGACCAACTGGGTCCTTCACTGAGCTGGAGCTGCCATCTGGTGGCCCTGCTAGAGCCTCTGCCAGAGCCAAGCCTGCGGCCAGCTGGGGTCCAGCGAGGCTTAACCCTTTCTTTGCGTGTGGTGCGGGACGCGACTATCCCCCCAGGCGTACTCGGACAGCCCAATGTGGGGCCTCTTTTAAACAGAGGTTAAATCTCAAAAACTATTCATTACAGCTAAAAACCAAAAACACCATTGGAAAGAGGAGGCCCAGATCTATAAGAGTTGGTAATGTATGCCTCTCCTGCGAACGTACATGCACGTTCAGGGAATGTTGAATGTGAACACTTATGTCAGTGCATGCGCGATGATCAGCCATTTTGAGGGAGCTGCGGACATCTCTCCTTGAGGTTGTGGCAAGGTAATATTGCCAACTGCAATATTTACAACTATTTGGTCATAGAATCAGTCAGGTGATAGGTGAAGCTATGCAAAAATGACACTATATTGGACAAGAACATCCACCAGTTACTCGTCCGTAGATTTTCCACGCTGGGCTGATATGGTTTTCCACCAATTGGTAATCCTGTGTTGTGAGAAATATTGTTGGAACACTCTCATACGCGGGAGATTTGAGTGCGGCTGGAGCTCGCAGAGAGCGTTTAGCACCACCAGCAAATACGCCTAATGCTCGCTGTGAGCGTTTAGCAATGAAAGGGTTAATTGATATTTTTCTGTACCAAACTAGCAAAACATCAAAGTTGTAATGGTCACTATCATGTTTACACCAAAAAATCTGAGTGCTGTACATTGTTCATGTTGTTGAAACGAACACTGTTGGCAAAATAAAAGCATTCATCGATATATCCTACAACACTCCATCCCGTGGTTAGTAGGAATGCTTCAGTGCGGCCTCGTGGGTAAAAATTTCCGTCATGCAAGAAAAGAGAAGTCAAACAAGTCCAGCATCATGTCATGCTCTCACAATCATATAGTAGTGGTGGAAAGTGGTGTTGAAAATTTTGCCACTCAACATTCCTCCGGCTGGCACGCCGCTGCCTCAACACGATGCATTCCTCTGTCCTTCCAATCAGAGCGCGGGAGGTTCTTTACACTGCTGCTAAACATATCGTACGCTGCCTGCAGCAAGTATTGTACTTATTTCATATTTCTAATTTAAATCATAATACATACATCTTTAGCATCTTATAATATTACATTCACTAAATGGAACTTTAATGGAACAACATAAGAGCATGTGACGATTGTTTATGTGGGAAAAAATATATTTAAATTTCCTATTTCTTGCATTTCTCCATTTCTTAAATACTACTACTAGTAAGTCAAGTGTCTTTATATTGGAGCTATGAGAAAAATATGTGATTTCTAAACAATAGCAAAAAACTAGTAAGAAAAATTATTTGGGCATACGCCGCATGCATATTTATTTTGGTAGTTCCAGCAGGGCCACCAGATGGCAGGTAGAGCTCAGTGCAGGACCAAATTAGAATAAATCCCATTACAGGGTCCTCAGGTTACGACGGTCTCGACCTACGACATTTCGTGGTTACGACGCAGTCCCCATAAATGATTAAATGATTCTTGTTTCGACTTCCGACATTTGCTTCGTAAATATGAACTTTGTGCAGGAACTATTTTGTTGAGTGCGGCGGAAGAATACTCAGAGACAGGACCACATAATAGCTCACTTCCTTTATATCACAACTAGGTAAATACAGGGAAGGGGAAAGGGAGGAGGAGAGGGACAGAGTGATAAAGAAAATACAGATAGAGGATGTGAAAAGGGAGAACAAGGAAAAGGAGTGGAAGAAAAAGGGCGAGATAGAGAGGATGAAAACAAGGAGAAAGAAGGGTGTGGGGACGGAGGGGCAGAAGGGAGAGTCAGGTCAGGGCTTCCGTCAGGACATGATCTGACTCTCCCTTCTGCCCCTCCCTCCCCACACCCTTCTCATTTCCCCTTCTGTGTGTGTGTGTGTGTGTGTGTGTGTGTGTGTGTGTGTGTGTGTACCTATTTACCTATTTGTATTCACATATTTGTAGTCTACCAGGCCCGAGTTAAGCTCTAATAGTCCCGTCTCCATATCTACATTTATCCAGCCTTTCTTTCATTTGTTGGACACTGTTCGCCTCCACCACCTCTTCCCGCAAGCTGTTCCATGTGTCAACACTTCTATGTGGAAAACTACACTTTTTTAAGTCACTCAAACAGGTTCCTTTATTAAGTTTCTTCCAATGTCCTCTTAGCCCCAGTGTTCAAGCAGTTAAGAAGAGATCATCTCTATCCACCTCATTAAACTTACTAATCAACTTATACAGTGTAATCAGATCTCCTCTCTCCCTTCTTTGTTCCAGTGTCGTCAAGTCCATCTCCTTCAATCTGTCTTCATACGTCATATTTGAGAGTTCTGGGACCATTTTAGTTGTAATTCTCTGTATCTTTTCCAGCTTTTTGATATCCTTCTTGTTGTGAGGCGACCACACAACTGCAGCATATTCAAGCTTTGGTCTTATCATTGTTGTTATTATTTTCTTCATCATTTCTTTGTCCATAAAATAGAATGATACCCTTATATTTTGCATCATCCTGTAGGTTCCTCCAAACAGTTTATGTGCTTTTCTGGGGATAGTGTGTCTTGCATCGTTACTCCCAAATCTTTTTCTTCATGAACCACCTTTAACCTGGTAGCAGCGATGGGCCAACTTTGTGGCTTTACCGTGTACCAGTGACGGGCCAAATTTTTGCCATGAATAAACCCCCTAAAATAGATGATGCATAAACTGATCACAAATGCGTTGATATATACAGTAGAGCCCCACTTAGCGCAAGATCAATTAGCGCGAACTGCAATTAGCACGAGCCATCATCTACCAAGAAAAAAAATAATTAGCGTGAAAGCCTCAGTTAGCGCGAGCAGCCACCACGACTGAATTTTTAAAATTGCGCCAAGCCGCCATGATGCGTGGCACAAGCCGCGAGAGCCCTTACTTTAGCAGACAATGCCATGTTGATACAGGGCAAGTGCTTTGTTTACGTTGTGGATGTGGATATGGGCAACTGACCTTGGCCGTGTGTGACGCACACCCGGAAAATTTGGATTTGCCGGTTGTCCAAGCTGCCGCCAACGCGGTGGGAAGAAAAGGGCTCAGTGTGACACCAGGTTACAGTGAACCGACAACTTGCTCCTGGATGGGCGTACGAGCGTTGCCAGTAGCCACAACGGTTAGAAGAAAACGGTCAGTGTGACACTGCCTTAAGACAGCGAGGCCGCTGACCGGGTGAGCGCCGGCGATGACGTCATCGGACTCCCAGCGAATCACAAGCGTGTTTTCAGAGCTCAGCCAATCGTAGTTTTTTTTTTTTTTTAGTGCGAGTGATTATTTTGAGTAATTATCAAACCCAAAAGTCAGACCCACGTGTGCACCAAATAATTTTTTTCATATCGGTTACTTTATTCAATTAGCGCGAATTCAGTTAGCGCGACCGCGTTCATCCACCTAATTCTCGCACTAAATGGGGCTCTACTGTATTATGAAATGGTTTGTAAGTGATTATTTTTTCTCATTTTTCTCGCTTAGAGGGGCCTTTAAGAAACATGATCCCCGCAGCTACTGGGTTAAATTTTCTTCTCCCGTCCTGTATGTTTTCCTTGGTCTGTTTTTACTTTTTCCCATTTCCATAACATGGCATTGTTTGCATTAAATTCCATCTCCCACAACTGGCTCCATCTATACACTCTATCCAGGTCTTTTTGCAGCTCCTCACAATCTTCCTCCGTTCTCACTTTTCTTGTTAACTTTGCATCATCTGCAAAAAGGCTCATATAATTTTTTATACCCTTTGGCATATCGTTTATATATACAGTGTTACCTCGTGATTCGAACGACTTGCAATTTGAACAATTCCCAATTCGAACGCATTTATCAAACAAATTTTAAGATTCCAATGTGCGTCACAATTCGAACACAAGCAAACGGCTGCAGACGACGCTACCAGTCTAGCCAAGTCGCTGAATGTGATACCGCGGACTCCAGCCTCAAAAAATGCCAACCCGCGACTGCCAATTCTTCCCGCACACTCCCTTGTAAAATAGCCCAATTGCATGGGAAAAACGTGGACTTGGCAACGCTGGAAGCCATTCTTGTCGGTCACGCTTGTGCTCCCCTGCTATTCAAAGCCACGCTTTGTTGTTCTTGATATTTTTTGCATATTTTCTTGAATTAACCCTCATTATGGCTCCCAAGAAAGCGAAAAGTGACAGTGCAAGTGGTGGTGGGAAGCTTAAGCGTAATGGAATGGAAATGAAGAAGGAAATAATACAAAAACATGAGAGTTGAGCACGTGTCTGTACGCTTTCTTAATCAAGGCATGCTCAGTGAGGGAACAAGCTGAACATAAAGAATCCATGCTGATACTGACCCACAAACCACCAAACACTATAACACTCCACGTATGTAGCCAACGTACCTACACAGAGCATCGCTATTGGTTGAATACAACTTAGACGTGTCCTCAGGAAAAAAAAATTATTGGCTACCTGAGAATAACAAACTAACTAACAAACATTACAGAATAACCAATAACCTGAACTCGAATGGAAAATTTTTGAGCACAAGTAACCTGCACTCGAACCTGCTTCACATGTTCGTACGTGGTACTGAACCTGCTTCACGCGTTTGTTACATGTGTTGGCAATATTTAGTTGACAATATATATCTGGTTGACAATATTTGAGTGATCTGGCCACAGGGCACAACATAAACCCGTAAAAATGTTAAAAAAATATGAGAATTCTGGGGCTTGGAATGGATTATTTTTTTCTACATTAATTTCAATGGGATAAATTGCTTCCTAATTCGAACATTCTCAATTCGAACAGCCCAAATGAACCAATTAAGTTCGAATCACGAGGTACCACTGTATTATGAACATTATTGGTGCCAGAACTGAGCCTTGGGGGACTCCACTCTCTACTCTCCTCCAATTTGATTTCTTCTCTCTAATCACTGTTCTCATTTCTCTTCCCGTTAAGTAATCCTTCATCCACTCGATAACCTTTCCGCCCATTCCTCCCCACTGCTGTAGTTTCCAGATTAACCTTCTGTGCGGAACTTTGTCAAAAGCTTTTATCAAATCGAGATATACACAATCAGCCCATCCTTCTCTCTCTTGCACCACGTCTATTGCTCTTGAGTAGAAACATAGTAAGTTAGTGACACACGATTTCCCTTTTCTATTCCAAACTGTCCTTCATTTATCATATTTTCCTTTTCTAAATGTTCGACCCATTGTTTTTTTATTATACCTTCACAAATCTTGCACATTAAACTTGTCAAAGAAACTGGTCTATAGTTTAGTGGTTCAGTTTATCTCCACTTTTATAAATTGGTACAATGTTCGCTCTCTTCCATTCTAAGGGCACTTTTCATGCGTGTGTGTGTGTGTGTGTGTTCATATAATCTAATGGGAAAGGAGAAAGAGAGGAAGAGTGATAGAGTGAAAGTTAGGGCAATGGATAAGAGGGTGTGAGAAAGGAGGAAACAAGGGATATGAGTGGAGGAAATGGGACGGGAAAACAAGAGAGAGAGGGAGGGAGGGCCAGGTAAAGGTGAGGGAAGAGGGAGAGAGAAAAGGTGTGAGTGGGAGGGAAAGAGATTATGAAAAAAACTGGGAGGGGAAAGATGAAAGAAATGAGAAGGAAGAAGAAAAATACGGGGATGGAGAGGAAGAAGGAAGAAGAAAAATACGGGGATGGAGAGGAAGAAGGAAGAAGAAAAATACGGGGATGGAGAGGGAGAAGAAAGAAAGGAAGTGGGGGAGGAGAGAACCAGGGAAAAGCCTTGCGTCAGATTAGGCCGCGACGTAAAAAAAAAAAAAAAAAAAAAAAAAAAAAAAAAAATGGTGGGTGACACAGGTGCTCATTTAGGTGTGTTCTGACTTACATAGGAAATTGGGTTACAACACGTCGTTAGAAATGGAACTACGTCGCAAGTCGAGGACCTCCTGTAATTCTATTCTTGGGCTATCAGATTTTCTATATCACAGCAGGCTCATGGGCTCTATTAGGCACATTATATGAGGGATAGGTTTGGTTTAATCAGTATTGTAATTTTCATAAACTTGGCAGAGACTTCATGGGGAGGACAAAGAAATTATATAATTAAAATTTCAATGACTTTTTTTTTTTTTCTTAGCAAGCATTGCCAAGCATGATTTTTTTCTTTGTTTCTTTTGTTGATCACCCTGGAGCTCTCTCCCTTGCTGTAATTTTTTTTTTAAAGTATTCATTGAAATTTCACTCAACTGTTGGGTCCTCACCATGAAGTCTCTGCCATTTTCTTTTTCAACTTCAAGTGCTTAAGCATATCATGTCATGCAAATTATTTACTAATAAATGCTTCTCTCTTTGAAAATCAGGTAATGGAAATATGAAACGGGTATAAATACTGGGTCATAACTGCAGGCAGCTGTTCAGCTAATACAGTTTGTGCGGATGATTCTTATGCCAGAGTCCGTGCATCGAGATTTGCAGCACAACTTCATATTTGCCTCCCATACCATCATTAAAACGCAAGAGGCATTTACCCCTTAGGGACACCTGTCCCGCCTGCGGCCAAACGGTGGTTTACCATTGCAGGACGCTCATCCCGTCTGAGGACGGCCCATTTTCTTTAAATTTCACTCGCTTTCTCAGTGTCCTTGACCGTTTTCGTGGATTTCTGGACAAAGTATGGAAATAATAGAAATTCCAATTATACCATCAGAAAGCACTTGAAAAACTCTTAAAACTTTTGTTAAATGAATTATTTTGAAATACGCACATGAAAATCGGTGTTTTTTGGCGTTCTGGCCAACACAGGAAAATTTTTTCTGGTGCACCCTGCTGTGAAATCCGTTTCTTTCAAGGTTGTCACATTTGGCTGGAATTCCATGATTCCCCCAAATTACAACTTTTTACTGGTGCAACGTACCAGAAAATTTATTGCAGAAAAATTGCTCATTTTATCACAATGGAGTCAGTAAAATATAGTTTATAATCTTTGACCTTGAAATTTACTGCCTACAGAGAGCCAAAGTTACAGTGAAATAAAAAAATAAAAAATAAATAAAATCAATCGATAAATAAATAAAATGTAATTTTTTGTATTTTTTTCCATTTTGGATGAACAAAAGTTGTAGGAAAGCATCCTTATAACTCAACTGTGAAATCAGACCAGACACCTATCCCCTATTCATTGACAACACTCAGCTATCACCTTCTCCTACACTAAACATCCTCGGTCAATCCTTAACTCAAAATCTCAACTGGAAACTTCACATCTCCTCTCTCACTAAATCAGCTTCTTTGAGGTTGGGCGTTCTGTGTCGTCTCTGCCAGTTCTTCTCCCCTGCACAGATGCTGTCCATATACAGGGGCCTTGTCTGCCCTTGTATGGAGTATGCATCACATGCGTGGGGGGCTCCATTCACACAGCTCTCTTGGACAGAATAGAGTCAAAGGCTCTTCATCTAATCAACTCCCCTTCTCTTACTGACAGTCTTCTACCTCTTAAATTCCACCACCATGTTGCTTCTCTTTCTATCTTCTATCGATATTTTCATGCTGCTGACTGCTCTTCTGAACTTGCTAACTGCATGCCTCCTCCCCTCCCATGGCCTGACTCCACTCGACTTTCTACTCTAGCTTATTCCTATTCTGTCCAAACCCCTTATGCAAGAGTTAACCAGCATCTTCACTCTTTCATCCTTTAGGCCGCGGCCACACAGGGAGCGAGAAAGCAAGCGAGAGCAAGAGCGAGAGTGGCAAGGTGAGTTTCTGTGGCCACATGAAAAGTGAGGCGAGGGTTGCCATGACAACGCGACCCGCACTCTACAGACAGACCATCAGATGATATTCTGGACGTGCTTAACCCCTTAGCGACGACTATGAGGCAGGCGTCATATAATTTTTTTCTGACATGGGCGATGAGCATGACGCCAGCGCCGGAAAACGAGAAGCTCTCCGGAAATTGAACGGCGCGCGTAACAATGTATGTGCCGATCCTAAGTGAATATTTGGCGCTTCTTTTGCCCCTTAGACGACTCCATGCTAAAAATAGTCTACAGTTCCTGCCTACGCATCATGGCATCTACAGAGCGATTATATTCCCTCAGCCGATCTGTTTGGGCGGTATACCTTTAGTTTCTGCTCGTTGTGTGCGTGCTGAGCGTAGTCTTGACACCTCCACTGGTTTACCTGATGTTCTTGATGAACCAATATCTTGTTCACAGGAATGTTCAGAGGAGTGGGAAGCGAAAGTTGGATTTTTGAGGGAATCATGGAATTCCAGCTAAACGGTCAGCCCAAACCATAATCTGATTTCACAGTTGAATTATACGGATGATTTTCTACTTTATTTAATGAGATTCATTCCAGAATAAAAAACTACAAAAATTATTTTTTCGAGTTTCACTGCAACTTTGGCTCTCTGTAGGCAGTAATGTTCCCGGTCAAAGATCATAAACTATATTTTTCAGACTTCATCACGATAAAATGAGCAACTTTTCTTCCGTAAATTTTCCTGTATGTCGCACCAGTAAAAACTTGGACTTTTTTGGAATTATGGAACCAGCCAAACGGGCAGACCAAATCATAATCTGATTTCACAGTTGAGTTATACGGATGATTTTCTACAACTTTTATTCAACAAGATTAATTCCAGAATGAAAAACTAAAAAAAAATTTTTTTTTGAGTTTCACTGCAACTTTGGCTCTCTGTAGGCAGCAAATTTCAAGGTCAAAGATTATAAACTATATTTTTCAGACTCCATCGTGATAAAATAAGCAACGTTTCTTCAATAAATTTTCCTGTACGTTGCACCAGTAAAAACTTGGAATATTTCGGGAATCATAGAATTTTAGCCAAACAGTCAGTCCAAATCATAATCTGATTTCACAGTTGAGTTATACAAATTATTTTCTACAATTTTTATTCAATAAGATTCATTCCAGAATGAAAAATACTACAAAAATTCACCAAAATTATTTATTGAGTTTCACAACTTTGGCTCTCTGTAGGCAGTAAATTTCAAGGTCAAAGACTATAAACTATATTTTTCAGACTCCATTGTGATAAAATGAGCAACTTTTCTTCAATATTTTTTTCTGTACGTCACATCAGTAAAAAAATTGGAATTTTTCGGGAATCATGGAATTCCAGCCAAATGTGACAACCTAGAAAGAAATGGATTTTATAGCAACACAGCCAGAACATTTTCTATAGAACATCTTTTATGACTTTTTCCCAGTTTTGAATTGTATTTTTCGATGACTTTTGCATCATGGGAGATCAAACAATAAAAACTTTTGTGTCGCTGAGGGGTTAATACCAAAGCTGTAGGGCCTATGCATATTTTAGATGATAAACGAAGAAGAGCGTCAAGTCAGCAACTGATGTAACAGAAAAAACCTGACAACTTGCAGATAATACATAGGGTGTAACCCTTTCGTTGCTAAACACTCGCAGTGAGCTCCAGTCGTACTCAAATTTCCCACATATGAGAGTGTTCCAACACTATTCCTCACCCCACAGCTTTGCTAATTCAGTGGGTTTTCCACTAAATTTGGTGGAATTTGACATCAACCTAGCGCGGGAAATCTTTGGACGAGTAACTGGTGGATGTTGTTGACCAATATAGTGGCATTTTTGCATAGCTTCACCGATCACATGACTGATATTTTGACCAAATACAGGTAACTCTCGATTTACACGAGTTAGTTTTACGCGTTTTTTAAATAACGCGGGGTCCAAAATCCAAATAAATGTTTGATTTAAATGTTTTTTCCACTTCTACACGATATTTTATGGAGTGGCCACCATATGTCTCACGCAACTGGACTCACACGGTGCCGCGGCCACACAGCTGAGCTCAGTTCTTCCTGCGCGCCACTTGAACAACAATACAGTACCCACGCTGCCACGCTACTCAACGATAGGGGTGGGCAGGTAATGGTACCAGTACCGGTACTAACGGTACCAGCTATACGGTACGGTACCAGTACCAGACTGCTCGGTACCGGTACCAATACTAGCCAGGCGCTCATGCTGTCCCTCATTTCTTTCTCAGACGAGTAAGGCTGAGACTGAGTGCCTGAGTGGATATCTCGGTGATATGGATATTCTCTCTCTCTCTCTCTCTCTCTCTCTCTCTCTCTCTCTCTCTCTCTCTCTCCACTGAATGTATAGCGCGCACCTTTTTCACATAAAAAATGCCTGAAAGTTTAGCCCTGCGCGTTATATGCCGAATGTACAAATTTTTAATGATTTTTTTCTTCTTTGGAGTGTTTTAAGGGTCTGTGTTTCGTCTTATCCAATAACAACTGCAAACTTACCTTTATTATTGTTAATGATCCTTCATAGTCCATAGCTGTCTTATAATATGTTACCATAGAATGCAGGGTGATCAAATAACTACTATACAAAAATTAAATCGGTGAAGGATCGCCCATGCCCTGCTGTTATACCGTTTTCCCGTCGGGCGCCATTTGTATGATCTTGATCTTGATGTCACAGCTGGCTTAGGATTGTATGACTAAGGAGCAGTACAAGGTACATAAAAGAATCATTTTGGAAAAAAATATCCATGTGTTCATTATTAATCATTAATAATAGTGAGAATAATGGGGTAAATATATCAGAAACTGTACATCATGAGTCTTGTACGAGGAGTTATTTCACGCCCGGCCGCCATTTACATTGTTTACAAACCACACAACCACACCCACACAACAAACAGCTGCATGCCGCGTGTCACCAGAACCGTGTGAATTGTGTCTTGCCTAGTTGTCTGTCATAACCTACGAGTGATGGTGAGAATAATATGCATTATGATATCAGAAGCTGTGCATCATCAGTATGCTTACGGGGATGTATTTCTCACAACATCAGCCCGGCCGCCATTTTCATTGCTTTACTCAAGGACACTTGTCAATTCAAGCAGTAAAGATTACACAAAAATATATGAATTTCGGGAAACTGTACATTGTCAATGTTCTTTAACCCGTACATATTTCTGAGCATTTTAAGAACTTTTTTTTTTTCAAAATTGTTGTCTTAAAGTTTGGGGTGTGCGTTATACACCGCAAAATACGGTATTTATTTTTCGACAGAAACCTACCTCTTGTTTGATTTACATTGTTTTTGATTTACGCGACCTCTTCAAGGACGCAATACTCGCGTAAATCGAGAGTTACCTGTATTTGTATATTTTTCAGTTGGCAATACTGCCCTGCAAGCACTCCATCAAGATTCAAGAGATCTACTCAGTAGTTGCCTTACGGCTGACCATCGTGCACGTATAAATGTACGTCTTCACAGGCAACACCCCCTGAACGGGCCTACACATTCGCAGGAGAGGTTTACATAACCGAATCTTATAGATCTTGGCCTCCTCTTTCCAATGGTGTTTCTTTTTTAGCTGTTACGAATAGTTTTTGAGATACAGAGGTCAAAAGAGCGAGTACCATCACTTGCTGGTGGTGCTAAAAGCTCGCTGCGAGCGCCAGTCGCACTCACAGCAAAAAACATCCCCAGAAAGTGCCTGTACGTACACAGGAGAGGCTTATATAACCGAATCTTATAGATCTTTGTCTCTTCTTTCCAATGGTGTTTTTGTTTGTAGCTGCGATGAATAGTTTTCGAGACACAGCCTCACCCCACTGGGCTGCCCGAGCGTGCCTGGGGGAGATCGTCTTGTTGCAAGCGCTTAGCAATGAAAGGGTTAAAAAGCTACTCAAGAATTGACAAACATGTGAGAGAATCGGAGCATTTTCCCGGCCTGAAGGAGCAGTACATACTACCCTGGCAACACTATAATAGCCTAGCAATAGTGCACACATCATCCCTCACCCCAGCTCCCGTCGGCGCACACGAGGGATGAGGTGAAATGTTTTTTATACAGTTCCATGCTTCACTTATTTGGCGTTTTAAGAAAAATCTGTCTACACCAACGTGTTCAGGAGGCTTTTCTCTATAAGATGGAATTGTTTATTTTAGTACTCATTTCATAGGCGCTGCAAATGGTAGTTATATGCAAAATGTGTTATAAACATTAGAGTGATTATTTAACTTCAACTCATCACTATTTATTTAGTTTTTGTTTTATTGAGTTTTTACAAACATATTCGAGTTCTGTAATCACTGCTGCATTTAATGGTGTTAACTAAAATGCCCTATCTTGTGTATGAGGTGAGTTACAGCAAATAATATAGAAGCATGTGTGTGATGTCACTCCTTTTGACTGAGTGATCTCGCGCGATAAAAGTTAATCGTCAACTCTTCTCGCTTTCTCGCCTACCAGCTCGCTTTCTCCCCATTACCTGCTCGCTGCCAGTGTAGCCACCTCCATTTCTTATAATGTATTAAAGTTTCACGCTCTCGCTCTCGTTCACTTTCTCGCTCCCTGTGTGGCCGCGGCCTTACACTGGTAAACTCTGGAACAGCCTTCCTTCGACTGCATTTCCTCCTGCCTATGACTTGACCTCTTTCAAGAAGAGTATATCAAGACACCTCTCCACCCGAAATTGACCTCTCTTTACCTTTGTCTGTTGTGGTAGCGGTGAGTAGCGTTTTTTTTTCTACACTCTTTTTGTTGCCCTTGAGCCGTCTTTGTTGTAAATAAAAAAAAAAAAAAAAAAACGTAAAGATCAGAGATTCCTGGCATTGTTTTGCCTCCTGTATGTTTTCCATCCATTATGTAATCCAGCAAAAATAGGCAGAAACACAAGGATGTAGGTGAAATTTCAGGCTAAATTGTTCAAGGCCATACAAACTGTCAACCTTCACGGGAGAGAGGGAGACCCTCCTTCCCTAACACCAGTGAGTGGAAAAAAAGATGTACGTCACTGCTGAACACACGATTAATGCCTCTTGCAATTTGATGATTGTATGGGAGGCAAATATGAAGTTGCACGGCAAATCTCGATGTGCAGACTCTGGCGCAAGAATCATCTGCACAAACTGTAAACATAAACAAACCGGCCTTGTCAGTTGTTGGGCTGGGCAGGTACTGGTACCAATACTAGTATTAACAGTACAGGCTATAAAGCATGATAATGGTACCAGGCTGATTAATATCGGTACAAATGGGTATTGCCAGTGAAATATGCAGTATTCTTGATCCTGAGCAGTCTGGTACTGTTACAATGTCATATAGCCAGTGCTGTTAATACCATTACCATTACTGGTAGCCCTACTGTCAACAGGGCCACTCAGGCCAGTTTGTTTATGTTTATCAACTGAACAGCTGCCTGCTGTTATTATCCAGTGTTTATACCATTTCATACTTTTATCACTTGATTGTTATAGAGAGAAGCATTCTTTAGTAAATATTTTGCAGGATATGATATGCTGAAGCACCTGAATCTGAAAAAAATAAATGGTGGAGACCGTGGTGAGGACCTAACAGTTAAGTGAGATTTCAATGACTTAAGTATTTGCAAGAAGTTACACGTGAATTACAGTGCTGTTTACAGCACATACAGCTAGTGAATAATTTTACTATGATATTTTATCCTAATCTCAGGTAATGGAAATGCTTTGTTCAGTACGTTTGTTGTAAAATTGCTCCCAGTATTTTTTTGGGGGGGTTCTAGTGGCTTTTTTGGGGGAGCGAGCCAAACATTCGCACAAATACCCTATTCACAGAGGTTCATGTTTTTAACCCTTGTGAATAAGGGGGGACAGATGTACATTATTCCCTATTCATGTAATTTAGCAAATAAAACTTTTCAGACATATCTCCACCAAATACATAGTGTACCCAACTTATCATGAAATTGATTATTCAAAGTTTCATAATACATATCATCAAAACTGACATCTTGATTCATCAAGCAATGTGATTCTGAATTAAAAGCCAAGACCCTTGTAATAAGGACCTGAATAAGACTTAAGGTCATGGTGCACAAGTCCTTATCCATGGTTCTGAAATTGAGTTATTCAAAGTTTCATAATACATCTCAAGTCAAAACTGACATCTTGATTCATCAAGTAATGTGATTCTAAATAAAGAACCAAGACCCTTGTAAAAGGACCTGAAGAAGATTTAAGGTCATGGTGCTCCACAGTTCTGAAGTCTGGACAAAGCAGTTTCAGTATAACAACGTGGCTATCATACTCAATCATAGCCATGTGGATATGTCACGATAAATTAATTCACATTATTAACCATTTTGTGGCTCTTGTGCCAACACTGCATATAACTGAGGTTCAGCTATGTGCAGTTACTGTACATGTACTTGAATAAAGCTAGCCTGGTTACTGCTTCTCCTGATGATAAAATTAATATTGACAAGCTAACATCCTTGAAAAATTTAACACACAGACTAAAAAACTTGTGGACCTGAGTTCATCACACCTGAGGTACAACCAACTTTACTGAGTAACCAGAGCTATGCACATCATATTCTGATGTAAAATGTCAATGATGCCTTTTAATTGCCAATTAACAATGCATCACTGATGATATATAATGATTATCACATCATTATTTAATCTGATGCAAGGGTAGCCAAAGTTTACAATCTTTAGTGGAAAGAAGGGGATTATGAAAGGGACTCATGACTGACTATTAAATTGGGTCTGAAAACAAAATGTTAAAATATAAAGGAAGATACCTGGATTGACCCCCAAACCTGGAGGGTCTTCTCTCCAGCCGATGGGAGCTGTCATGCAGCATAGAGAAATGGGGAGGGAGAATTAGAGAGAGGGGATTTCAAGCTCAGTACAGGGATGGTTTCTGTTGGAGGGAATGGAACAAAAATTTATCTAGGTACTTGCTCTGGTAATCATTATTAGGAAAAATAGGAGTAGGGCAATGAGAATTATTTTTTGTATGGGGTGGCAGATCAACTATGAAGAGGCATAATATAATAAATATGCCATTTGCACTAAACAACAGTTTCTTTTAATCATTATTAGGAAAATAGGAGTAAGGAAGTGAAAACTATTTTTTGTATGGGGTGGCAGATCAACTATGAAGAGGCATAATATAATAAATATACCATTTGCACTAAAGTTTCTTTTAACTGGCCCAAATTACAGCATCCCATGTATGAAACTGGACAATATATGTATGCAACTTTGAGCTTTATTTGTTTCCCTATGAATAAAGAACACTTGCCATGACAGGACAGAGTGATGTTGGAGGTCAGGGAGGATATCATACCCTGCAGGAAATGGCTTGATGGCTGTTTACACAAGATAGCATCCTGACACAATATCATAAGTCTCCTGTATATCTCTGTCTGCCTATCTGCCTAATCACTTGCAAAAACAAGAAAAAGACAATTCATGGGTCGTGAAAGAAATATCTGACCAAACTTAACTACCAATGAGCTGGCTGGGTTAGGAGAGCATCGGGTGAGATATTAACCTCTTAGTTCAGATGGCATCACAATTTTGGTAGTTTCATTTGTTCCCCAAAAGTTTGACACTAGGGGCTGCTTTCACAGTTGTTTTGTTTGTTTTGATCGTTACTAAAGGCGGCGATCGTCGCTATAGAATTTCCACTTAAAATTGGCTGATGGGGTAGTGGCGGCTGCGGGGTTAGCCTAGCCCCACACCTTACCACACACTCTCGACACCTCTCGCTTCCTCTGCAGCCGCCACTACCCCATAGGCCAGTTTCACATGGAAAACTATAGCGTCGATCGGCATCATTGGTAACGATCAAAACAAACAAAACGACTGTGAAAGCGGCCCTAAAACTCACACAGATAGAAGCTTATAACAGCTACATGTATCAAATGCACGTGACAACTGAGCTCATGAAGCAAACCACAAGTCATTGTGTTGCATTATATAAAAGTCTTGTGTTGCCAAGTATAAAACATTTTGTCACTTATGAATACATCCAAATTCACTGGAGAGTAGAAAAAAAATGTCTACCCTATTGTTATCTACTAAATCATAATTTTTCAGGAAGAATCTTAATGTATTAATTGCATTATTTTACATATAACTAAGAAACATAAAGTCAATAGAAAAACAAAAATTACATGTAAAGAAACTGCGTGGATGCATAAAAAAAAAAAAAAAAAAAAAAAAAAAAAAAAGACAATTGGGTTGATGATTGGTAGAGGAAGGAAAGGAATAGGATTATGCAAAGAATGGTAGAGAGAGAGAGAGAGAGAGAGAGAGAGAGAGAGAGAGAGAGAGAGAGAGAGAGAGAGAGAGAGAGAGAGAGAGAGAGAGAGAAATTTACATAGATTTTCAGTCAGACCACAGAGACCCTATAGTCCAGACCAGGCAGGGGCCTTGAGTAGGGTTCCGCTCACCCTGAGGTGAAGCTGAGCGGTTCGGAGCAAAAGCAGTCACTGCCCACCCAATCAAAGAAAATTGTTAGGGGGGGGGAGAGAGAGAGAGAGAGAGAGAGAGAGAGAGAGAGAGAGAGAGAGAGAGAGAGAGAGAGAGAGAGAGAGAGAGAGAGAGAGAGAGAGAGAGAGAGAGAGAGAGAGAGAGAGAGAGAGAGAGAGAGCAACTGACAATATTCAGTTCTGTAACCCTGAACTTAACCACCCTTTGGCCACCACATTTAAAAATCCCATCTAAGAGATAAACCAAACTAAGTTATTTGAAAACTTGCATCAGCAACATTCACAAATTGTTTGCTTGATTGGACAACACTCTCTGATATAGAAGCCGAGTCATATAGAATGCTTGAATATTTAACCCTTACATGGCTAAACGCTCGCAGTGAGTGTTAGGCGTATTTGCTGGTGGTGCTAAACGCTCGCTGCGAGCTCCAACCGCACTCAAATCTCCCACGTATGAGAGTGTTCCAACAATATTTCTCACAACACAGGATTGCCAATTGAGTGGGTTCTCCACTGAATTTGGTGGAAAATCATGTCAACCCAGTGCGGAAAATCTACGGACAAGCAGCTGGTGGATATTGTTGTCCAATATAGTGACATTTTTGCATAGCTTCACCTATCACATGACTGATATTTTGACCAAATAGTTGTAAATTTTGCAGTTGGCAATACTGCCCTGCCAGCACCCCATCATCAAGAGATCTACAGTAGTTGCCTTACGGCTGACCGTCGCGCATGTATAAATGTACGTCTTCACAGGCAACACCCCCTGAACGTGCCTGTACCTTTGCAGGAGAGGCTTACATCAACGAATTGTATAGATCTTGGCCTCCTCTTTCCAATGGTGTTTTTGTTTTTTAGCTGTGATGAATAGTTTTTGAGATACAGAGGTTAAAAGAGCAAGCACTAGCGTCACTTGCTGGTGGTGCTAAAAGCTCGCTGCGAGCGCCAGTCGCACTCACAGCAAAAAACACCCCCTGAACATGCCTATACGTTCACAGGAGAGGCTTATGTGACCGAAACTTATAGATCTTGGCCTCCTCTTTCCAATGGTGTTTTTGTTTTGTAGCTGTGATGAATAGTTTTTGAGATATAGCAGTTAAAAGAGATCCCCTTTCCCCGCTGGGGTGACCAAGCGAGCGAGCGCTTAGCAATGAAAGGGTTAAAGGTTAATTGCCTAAAAAAACAGTTACTGAACCAACTTGACTAAATAATACATTGGACCCTGTTATAGTAGCCCGAGATATTCAAGAGTCCAACCAAATTGTCAAGTCCGTTTGGGCGGAGGCTCCCGCGGGTCCATTTCTCCCCTTTGCTCTGCCACACAGTCCCACCACCTATTTTTTCCTCTCATATGGAAAACATGGAAAACATGGACTAGCAGGCAGCAGAAAGCCTGTTGGCTCATTACTAGACTGCCTGCGTTCAGTGATTTAATCAATCCGTTTGCCACAGGAGTGGCTTGCAGGGAAGGATTAAAGCACTTGTGTACCTACTCTTGGGAACGTTCAGTTCACTCCCATTGCAGCAAAGTGGCGATCAATGCGTTTCTTGAAGGAGTTGATGGTCTCTGCGCTAACCACTTCTGCAGGAAGGCTGTTCCAGTGGCAAACAACTCTATTCGAGAAATAACTCCTGCCGATGTCGGTATTGCATCGCTTTGCTTGAATTGTTTTTCCGTTGTTTCTTGTTCTCAGGTTAGTTTGTAGCGTGAAGAGTTTGGAGTGATCAACGTTGCTGAGCTTGTTCAGGTACTTAAAGACTTGTATCATGTCTCCTCGCAGTCGTCTCTTTTCCAACGTGAAGAGGTTGAGTCGCTCGAGTCGTTCTTCATAGGGTTTCGTCCTCAGTGATGGTATCATCTTCGTGGCGAGGCGCTGTACTCTCTCAAGTAATTCAATGTCTTTCCTGTAATTAGGAGACCAGAATTGCACGGCGTATTCCAGGTGGGGCCTTACCAGCGAATTATACAAGGATAACATAACTCCCGGCGTTTTGTATTCGAAGTTCCTCGATATGAACCCAAGCATTGTATTGGCTTTCTTACAGGCGGACTTGCAGTGTTTTGTTTGTTTCAAGTCACTGCTGATGGTGACCCCGAGGTCTCTTTCCTCTTGCACAACATGTAGTGGTTCGCCACCCATGTGGTATATGTGGTTGCTGTTTCTGGATCCGATATGCATTACTTTACATTTGGTAGTGTTGAAGGACATCTGCCATTTTTCTGACCAACGAGTGATCTGGTCCAGGTCTCTCTGGATAATTTCGCAGTCTGCCGTCGTGAGGGCCTTCCCACCCACCTTTGTGTCGTCGGCAAATTTTGAAAGATTGGATTTTTAATCCTAGTTCTAGGTCGTTGATATATATGATGAAAAGTATGGGTCCCAGCACTGACCCCTGTGGCACTCCACTTGTGACCGGGAGCCACTCGGAGGCCTGTCCGTTGAGTACAACTCGTTGTTTTCTTTCAGTGAGCCAGTCTTTGATCCACGCTGTCAGATCGCCGCCTAATCCCGCCGACTTAAGTTTCTTGAGGAGTCTTTCATGTGGCACTTTGTCAAAGGCTTTCTGAAAGTCTAGATATATAACATCACTGGGGATATGATTATCCCAGTTTTCATAGATACCTTGGAAGAAGTCCAATAAATTGGTTAAGCATGAGCGCTTGTTCCTGAAACCGTGCTGAGCATCGGAAATGATGTTGTTGTCTTCAAGGAACCTAACGAGTTTGTCTCTGATGATCTTCTCGAGGATTTTCCCGCCACTGAGGTCAAGCTGATTGGTCTGTAGTTTAGGGCCACACTTTTGTCTCCCTTTTGTAGATCGGTGTTACGGTCGCTTGTTTCCAGTCTTTCGGGACTTTGTTTTGTTGTAGTGACAGATTGTAGATGGCGGTGAGTGGCTTGAGGATTTGCTGCTTGAGTTCCTTGAGCAGCCTGGGTGACAAGTCGTCGGGTCCGGTAGACTTGTTTGTCTCAAGTTTGTCTGGGTACTTTTTCACATCCCGTTCGTCGATTGTACCAATTTCTAGGGGTGATTCCCATCAGTGGGAAGGGCTCTCGGCACGGACTGGGTATTCTCGACCGAACACAGACGCGAAGTTCCTGTTTAGGATTTCGACCATTTGTCTACTGTCCTGTGTTAGTACGTCACTTTCATCTTTTAGGGGACCGATATTGCTCTTTGTCTTCTTTTTGGTCCTTATATACGTGAAGAACTTTTTCGGGTTGGACTTGGCTTCGTGTGCAATTTGCTTTTCATAGTCGCGTTTACTCTGGCGAATGAGTGTTCTGCAAGCTCTGAGGCTTTGATGGTACTGTTCGCGTGCCTCGTCAGTGCTGTTTTCCTTTAGCAAGTTGTATTTTCTCTTCTTCAAATTAATTGCCCGTCGAACTTGGGTAGTCATCCATGGTGTGCTTGTGGCATTATTTGTTCTCCTTGTCTTCATGGGAACAGTCGTTCTCTCTACCTCCAGGAGTTTGTTCTTAAAGCCGTTCCACGCGCCGTCCACCGGAGTGAGGTTCATGGGTTCCCAAGTTGTCTGGGTTAGCAGCTCACTAGCGAAGTTAAAATTGGCTTTTTTGTAGTCTGGAATCTTGGACATGTTTTCGGTGAGTTCATGGTCTGTTCTGATTTTTAAGCGAATTAGGTGATGGTCGCAACCATCCAGTTTTTCGCCGACTTGACATTCACGTGTGAGATCTGAATCACTCACGAGTACTAGGTCTAATAAGTTATTTTCCCTCGTCGGTTGGGTAACAATCTGAGTAAGAAAATTGTCCTCTAACATTTCGAGCAATCTGTTACCCTCCCGATCTCCAATCATCGTGGTCCAGTCAATGTTGGCACAGTTAAAGTCTCCGATAATGACTGACTGTTTGTTTTGTGTTGTGGTGTGAATTTCCTCAAACAGCGCTTCGTCGTCCGCTGCTTGTTGCTTTGGAGGTCTGTAAACGGTTCCAATCGTTATTTTTTTGTGCTTGCTAGTCTCCAGTTCAACATATACAGTGTCATATTTCTCTGAGTCTTCTTTGGTTATTTCCACGGCAGGGTATTTGTTCTTGACGTAACAGATAACACCTCCTCCTTTCTTGTGAAGTCTGTTTTTGTAGAAGCTCTCGTATCCCGGAATTGAGAATTCGGTCATTAGGTGGTCAGAGGTGGCCCACGTTTCGGTGATGGCAATCACGTCCGGACTTTCTACGTCAACATAGGCAAGTAACTCATCCCGTTTGGGTATTAAGCTCCATGCGTTGGTGTATAGGACAGAAATGTCCTTGACTTCAACGCTTCGCGGCACAGTAGTCTGGTGTCTGCTTGTGTTCACTGTTGGGGGCCTTTTACCTTTAGCTTACATATGAGAGGAAGAGATAGGTTTTGGGACTGTGTGGCAGAGCAGAGGGGAGAAATGGACCCGCGGGAGCCTCTGCCCAAACGGACTCGACAATTTGGTTGGACTATAGTCAGTAATATTACAGTAAGAGAACATCTCGGTTCTTGCAATCACAAATTTGTGAGCGTCGACATTAATGCTCAAACAACAGTGATTGAAAAGAAAACAATGGTGCCAAATTTCAGAAGGGCAAATTTCGCAAAAAATCCAACGTAAATTGACAGAAATGCAACTGTCAGATGATTCCAATGTAGAAGAAGCGTGGCTAAACTTTAAAAATCAATTACTCACTCAGCAGAATACACATGTTCTGTTTTGCGAGAAGCAACTTAACACTAAAAAAAAAGTCAACCATGTTATAACAACGAACTCAAACATTCTATTAAGAGAAATTTCCTCTATGGGTTGAAGAAAGTGCAAAACACACGACGAGTGAAAGGATTAACAAGTCAAGCAAAGTGCAGGAATAATGAAAACATTTCTGCCACTGTAAAACTAATCTGAAGTCTTTCTTCAATTATATATAACAACAAGAGGTCAATCAGAAGTGGGATAGAACCCTTAATTGACAGTGATGATAAATTACTAACTGAGAGCCAGTGCATTGCAAACTTACTGAATGATTATTTTCCTCCGTATTCAATAATAATAATCAATACTATCAGTCTTACCACCAATATCAGCGATGACAAGAGTATTATCGACAATTCCAAGCAGACCTTGCCCAACTTTGTAATAACTACCGATGAAGTCCTAAATGCTCTCCAATCTCTTAAAAGCAAATAAGAGTCCAGAACCTGACAATGTATATCCTATTTTACTTAACCCCTAATGGGCAGGTGACGGATTTTTTAGGTTGCCAGATAATGTGCAGGTGACGGATTTTTTAGGTTGCCAGATAATGTGCAGGTGACGGATTTTTTAGGTTGCCAGATAATGTGCAGGTGACGGGTTTTCCGGTCTGCCTTTTTCCACAATTTTGCAGTTTGCGTGGGGATTTATGGGCCAGTGTGACTCCTAGGCAGCCACACAACACCTCTGTGCCATTTTCAGTGTTTCTGTGACTATAACAGTGACAGGAGAGTTATTTGGATCTTCCTCATCTGATTCCATAGGACAAACTGCAAGTCAAATCCAAGAAGTTCAGGTCTCTACAAAGGTTGGTCTAGGGGCCGTACTGCAAGTCCATTCTGAGAAGTTTCGGGTCCCTACAGAGATTGGGATGAATAACTCTGTAGGGACCTGAAACTTCTTGGGTTTGACTTGTAATACGACCCCATGTCCGAGTATCCACAACCAGTGACCGACTCCATAAGTCTTCTCTTGCTCCCAAAAGAGCTCTCAATGTAAGCGCACTTGGGGCAGAACTGAAAGTGACTCTCAATCCTTGAAAGTGGTGTTAGTGGTGAAGACAGTGACAGCAGAAGCGTTGAACTCCAACTCCTTGTAAGAGGATTAATCCTCTTCTAAACATTTCAATCCTCCTCTAAATTCCTCTTAATCCTCTTCCATTTCCTCTTAAGAGGTTTAAAAGAGGATTAAGAGGAAATGGAAGAGGATTAAAAGGTTTAGAAGAGGACTAACCCTTTCGATACGGTGACGCTGTCAGACACCGATGTCGGCGTCGCCGGAGTGAAGGGGTTAAGCTGGACACTGCAGAGCATGTAACCTCAGATTTAGCTATTATTTCTGAATGGGGCAGGAAGAACTTGAATTGTTTTATGCTCATGAGATGACTCCCTTGCTAATAAAAAAATAAAAAATAAAAAACCTAAAGAGATGCCTAAATTGCAGAATAAATAATTGCAAAAAACGAGTTATATTCTTTTTTGAAGAAATAAAAAATGCGATATATCTTTGTTAAGCAAGAGACAGTTTTGATGAAAAAAATACCAAATAAACTTTGTACAATTCTCAAAAGATTGTCAGACAGATTTATAAACTTCCTTTATAGTTTAGCGTATTGTGGTTTTTATTTATGTTCTAGTTCAAAATATATTGCTAATTTATGTAGATACGATGTCTTGACTGAAGAAATCTTCCTTATAAAAAATAAATAAATAAATAAATAAATAAATAAAATCATTTATCCCTCTTTCAAATGCAAAAAATTACATCAATATCGGTGAAATGGTCAAGGGGACCGTCTGCTGGAAAAAAAAAAGACAAAACATTCCAAAATATTCTCACATGTTCATTTATTTTTCAACCTCCTTGTAATGAAGTTTTACTGCAAAACTTGCAAAAATACAAAACTTAGGGCACTTTCCCCTCCCTCCTCCCCTATCCAGTGACCTATCATGCTTTGCGTTGGCATACGCTCACACATTGGATTTTGTTTTCGCGAAAAAAACACTGAAATATTCCCTCATATGGTATTCACTGTCATACAGAAACATCTGGTAACCCTGCTGTCGTGCACATAAGGCCACTGAGTGACTCGGCGGAGAGCAGTCAACGTATGTTTGGAACAGATTCAGACATCATACAGTCCATGGAGGTAGGATTTTTTTTTTTTTTTTACACTTTAGCCTGTGGCACCGGTAGGCTTCCATAGTAAAACCTGATGGTTGGCCCCAGCCCATTGTGGCGCAGAAGGAAATGGAGCAAGTTGTTTACAAAAGAAGAAAACCTAGAAGAAACTAAAGTTCAGCAAGGAGGCGGTGGCTGAGTGGTAGCATGCTGGGCCTACATTCACCGCGTGATGGACGATGTGGGTTCGAATCCCCATGCTACCACCTCGCATTTTTTAGTCACTGACGAGTGGCTTAAAACTACCCACATGCTGTCCTGAAGACCACCCATCAACCCGGACTCTAGAAGAAACCGTCCAAGTGAATCAAGAAAGAGTTCTGGGTGGCAGCATGAGCCAAGAGAAGATGGCGCCACTAGAAACACTTGCCTGCGCCATGACGGGCTGGGGCCGAACACCATCCAGGTCCCTCAAGCAAGCCTACCGGCGCAATAGGCATAGACGTAAAAAAAAAAAAAAAAAAAAAAAAAAGTATGAGCCAGGAGGACATTAGCAAACCTGGTGACAGTGAGTGTCTCCTGGCTGCCTTGCCTTTCAGCAAATAATACCTTGCAAAACAGGGACCAGGTACAAGCTAAATCTCTAAAATGCCATGTGAATACCATATATTACTCCACAATGACTCCAAGGATGATATAGACATTCACTAGAGCCCCATTTAGCGCGAGAATTAGGTGGATGAACGCGGTCGCACTAACTGAATTCGCGCTAATTGAATAAAGTAACCAATATGAAAAAAATTACTTGGTGCACACATGGGTCTGACATTTGGGTTTGATAATTACTCAAAATAATCACTCGCATTAAAAAAAAAAAAAAAAAAAAAAAAAATATTGGCTGAGCTCTGAAAACACGCTTGTGATTCACTGGGAGTCCGATGACGTCATCGCCGGTGCTCACCCGGTCAGCGGCCTCGCTGCCTTAAGGCAGTATCACACTGGCCATTTTCTTCTAACTGTTGTGGCTACTGGCAATGCCTGTGCGCCCATCGCGAGTTGTCGGTTCGCCGTAACCTGGTGTCACACTGAGCCCTTTTCTTCCCATCGCGTTGGCGGCAGCTTGGACAACCAGCAAATCCAAATTTTCCAGGTGTGCGTCACACATGGCCAAGGTTAGTTGCCCGAATCCACATCCACAACGTAAACAAAACACTTGCCCTGTATCAACATGGCATCATCTGCTAAAGTAAGGGCTCTCATGGCTTGTGCCGCGCATTATGGCGGCTTGGCGTAATTTTCAAAATTCAGTCGTGGTGGCTGCTCGCGCTAACTGAGGCTTTCACGCTAATTAATTTTTTTCTTGGTAGATGGTGGCTCGTGCTAATTGCGGTTCGTGCAAATTGATCTCGCGCTAAGTGGAGCTCTACTGTACATGATTGAAGCAAAATGCTCGCTGGAGTGGAAGGGGAAGTAGTCATCTGTTTTCTTGCCAATATCTTGGTTCTGCCTCTTTTGTTATTCTTTTTTATATAACTGTGTAATCATTTAACCCTTTCCATCCATGACACAGACGTCGGCATCACAGTATGGAAAGGGTCAAGAGGAAATGGAAGAGGATTAATCCTCTTCTCAACTTCTCAATCCTCCTCTAAATTCCTCTTAATCCTCTTCCATTTCCTCTTAAGAGGTTTAGAAGAGGATTAAGAGGAAATGGAAGAGGATTAAGAGGTTTAGAAGAGGACTAACCCTTTCCATACAGTGATGCCGTCGGACGCCGATGTCGGCGTCGCCGGAGTGAAGGGGTCAACTGATTCTGATGGAGTTTTTGCATTTGAATGAGGGATAAATATGATTTTTTTGGTTATGAAAATTTTAAATCAAGAGAACATATCTTCATAAATTAGCAATATATTTCAAACAACAAAAACAAAACAAAAAAACACTAAACTATAAAGAAAATTTATAAATCTGTCGTGCAAAATTAAAAGGATGAACCAAGATATTGGCAAGAAAACACAGACGACTATTTCCCTTTCGCTCCAGTAAGTTTTTAGTTCACCTGAGAGAGACTTGGAGCGGAGCTTCTTCAAGGCTTGGTATGCAGGTAAAAGGTCATTTGCATTTACATGTCCCTCGACTTCCGCAGTGAGACCACCTGACATACCTAAGGACAGCTCTAGTCCTACGTGACAGAGGCCTGTATTGGTCCCAATTCCCAGCAAGCCTGGCAGCACGATTCTCCTCAATATTCTCCAGTCTCTCCGTCAAGGCAACTCCACTCCTAGATCTCGGGCACTCTCCAATGCACTCCCGGCAGTTCGAAGAATCTGACGTTTGAAGGTATCTCACAGTTCTAAAGGGTCCTCAAGGGTACTGTGCACATAGAGCCAATTTGAGACTGTCATTGCATACTCCTGAGCACATGCCAGTTCTTTCAGCCTCTTGAGATGGATTACAGTATTGTTGCATCTCGAGATTCTTCTTGACCTGATATGAAGTCTGAGTGTTGCAACAACAAGCCTATGATCATTTCCAAAAAACTCAGCACTCCGAAAAACCCTGTGGTTCTGAAGAATCCTCCAACGAGTACTTACGAGGATGTGGTCAATCTCCTTAGCTACCCGTGGCATTCCTATACCAAGTTTAGCAGTGCAGCTCTGGTCTCTGGTACCAGGAACCAAAAATTCTCAACCTCCTGGATCTTGCAAAATTCAGGAGAGCGAGCGAGCTGTTAATGTTCCTGGTACCAGAACCACAGGGACCAACAAATAGCTCGTAGCCAGCCCCATTAGTGACAGTAATATTTGAAGTCATCAAGGAAAATGAGTGTGTCCCAGGGAGGGGACAGGTCTAATATGCTGTCGAGTTTGGTGTTGAACATCTCTTCAGTTTCACACATATCAGTAGGAGCGTACACTGCAACAAGACACATGAAGCCCAGTGTGAGCTTCAGCCACACTTGCATTATACGCTCATCAACCGGAGCAACCTCAACCACAAATGGTTGCAGCTGGCTGGAGATGCCCATAGATACCCCAAGAAAGATGATGCCACTATAAACACTTGTCTATGTCATTAACAGACTAGGGATGATCATCATGCCCCACCAAGAAAGCCTACCGGCACCACAGGAAGAATGTAAAAATAAATATATAAATAAATAAATAAATAAATAAATAAAATAAAAATAATGAAGTTTATTCACGATATTAGCTAAAAGGTGAGGCACGGGAGTACAAGAGTGGAGGTGTTTACAGTCGGGCAGACAAAGACAGACTGGCTAGATGTGCACTGCCTTGTAACTTTGTTTCCACCGCCACCAACCGACGTGTGTGAACATGTTCAGTCAGCCCACACCAAACTGAACCCCACTCTTACCAAACTTGTTTGGTAACTCCCCGCATATACCAGACTGGCCAAAAGAGTTCGTCAAGTTGATATTTGTTATATCAAGGTCTGTAAAAGCAAGGGTTTACTGAACTGTATTATTTAAGAATGCCAAGTCACAGTGCACCTGCTTAACAGCACAAGACAACAATGAACAAATATGTCCAGAGCATATGCAGTCACCTTGCAGGTGTTGCAAACACCCTTGACTTTACTGGCCATGTATGTTTGGCAATTGCTGGACCACAGATTTTTTGGCCTGAACTTCGATTTCAGCTCCCGGACTTGTCTGGGCATATGTCTGTCAATTGCTGGACCCCAGATTTAGTCTGGGGAGTCCAATATCTGGGGAACTGAAGGTGAAATGTGTAACAGGCTTCAGCATTAATAGGGAAGTTGTTCACAACAATTTCCTGATGATGGCAAACCACAGAAAACAGCTACAAGCCTGTATACTTTTATGGTAGACTAATTATAGTACAACATATAGATATGTTACCAGATTGAAGAGGTTAATAAGTAACATCACAAATTGTGTTGGTTTGTCTTGTCTTCCACCCTGTCAGCTGGGTGAGACAGATCGCTTTGCAAAGTCATACGTGGAAGATCCAGGAGTCTTGGTCTATCTTGCACTCAAAAACACACATTAGCTACTAGCAGCACTAGTTGGTGGTTACAACCCACACATAACATTCCCGAGATGGCAATAATGAATTTGATTTCATCCAAACTAGACACGATATATGAGGCGTGCCGTGCCAGAACCTCGTAACCCTGAAATTTGAGAAATTGAGATAATGGCTGCCCCAGAGAGCAGAGAGGTGGAATTGTCATATACCGTGGTCGGACAGAGGAAATCCGACCTTCCAGCCACCTAAAACAGGGTGCTAAGACAGTTAGTCTGGTCTCGACACGCAAAAAAAAGTCGCGACTAACTCCCTGAGGCGTAATAAAACCACGTAACCAAGACGCACGTGTAGGATGAGCCAGCTATCATCATGAAATCTTCACATATTCCATTTTACAACACGTACTTAATAATTTTGAACATAGGAGGAAGTCAATGTAATGGATAGGAGTATTAAAGTTCCGGTACGGATTAAAAAAAAAATTTCGCTCGGTAAAAAAATCATAACATTTTCATTTTCACAGCTATCATCATGAAACCTTCACATATTCCTAATAAAAACAAGTACTTTTATAATAAAATTGTAAAAAAATTCCAGCAAATTTTTTTTTTCCGCCACTGAGTAGGGGTTTCATTAATTTATTTCAATAAACCAAAAATTTTCTGATTTCCTATCAGAACCTAATTAACAAAACAGAACTCTTCAAAACCTTTCATTTGATGTATAGTTATTACATATTCTGATCATTCTTAGGTGCATTGTCAGTGTTTAACTTTATGCGCGATTTTCTCAAAACTACGATTTTTCGGTTACGAGGTTCTGGCGCGGCACGCCTCATATGTAACACACCAGTTAAGACGGTGACAAAGTGACACTTAGAATGGTTTAGCCCAATACTGTCTTATGATTATTTATTGCCTAAAACATACATAAGACATTTACATTGTCATTTAAATTTACATTATCAGCAAGAGGTGATTTAAAGTAAACAGGATGATTATGTAGATTATCTGCAAATACAATGCCCTGTATGGTCAATCGATCATTTGAAAATACCTTGTGTTTTTTTTTTTGTTTGTTTTGGGGAAGAAAAAATGATGAAAAAGAAGACAAAGAAGAAGAGGAAAAAGAAGAGGAAGAAGATGAAGAAAAAAGAAGATGAAAAAGGAGGAAGAGGAGGAGGAGGAAGAAGAGGAAGAGGAGGAAGAGGAGGAAAAGGAATAGGAGGAAGAGGAAGAAGACAAAGGGCCGTATTACAAGTCGAATCCAAGAAGTTTCTGGTCCCTACAAAGGTCGTTCTAAGGGCTGTATTACAAGTACAATCCAAGAAGTTTCTGGTCCCTACAAAGGTCGTTCTAAGGGCTGTATTACAAGTACAATCCAAGAAGTTTCTGGTCCCTACAAAGGTCGTTCTAAGGGCTGTATTACAAGTACAATCCAAGAAGTTTCGGGTCCCTACAAAGGTCGTTCTAAGGGCTGTATTACAAGTACAATCCAAGAAGTTTCTGGTCCCTACAAAGGTCGTTCTAAGGGCTGTATTACAAGTACAATCCAAGAAGTTTCGGGTCCCTACAAAGGTCGTTCTAAGGGCTGTATTACAAGTACAATCCAAGAAGTTTCGGGTCCCTACAAAGGTCGTTCTAAGGGCCATATTACAAGTACAATCCAAGAAGTTTCGGGTCCCTACAAAGGTCGTTCTAAGGGCCATATTACAAGTACAATCCAAGAAGTTTCTGGTCCCTACAAAGGTCGTTCTAAGGGCCATATTACAAGTACAATCCAAGAAGTTTCTGGTCCCTACAAAGGTCGTTCTAAGGGCTGTATTACAAGTACAATCCAAGTTTCGGTCCCTACAAAGGTCGTTCTAAGGGCAGTATTACAAGTACAATCCAAGAAGTTTGGTCCCTACAAAGGTCGTTCTAATGGCCATATTACAAGTACAATCCAAGAAGTTTCTGGTCCCTACAAAGGTCGTTCTAAGGGCCATATTACAAGTACAATCCAAGAAGTTTCTGGTCCCTACAAAGGTCGTTCTAAGGGCTGTATTACAAGTACAATCCAAGAAGTTTCTGGTCCCTACAAAGGTCGTTCTAAGGGCCATATTACAAGTACAATCCGAGAAGTTTCTGGTCCCTACAAAGGTCATTCTAAGGGCCATATTACAAGTACAATCCAAGAAGTTTCTGGTCCCTACAAAGGTCGTTCTAAGGGCTGTATTACAAGTACAATCCAAGAAGTTTCTGGTCCCTACAAAGGTCATTCTAAGGGCTGTATTACAAGTACAATCCAAGAAGTTTCTGGTCCCTACAAAGGTCGTTCTAAGGGCTGTATTACAAGTACAATCCAAGAAGTTTCGGGTCCCTACAAAGGTCGTTCTAAGGGCTGTATTACAAGTACAATCCAAGAAGTTTCTGGTCCCTACAAAGGTCGTTCTAAGGGCTGTATTACAAGTACAATCCAAGAAGTTTCGGGTCCCTACAAAGGTCGTTCTAAGGGCCATATTACAAGTCCAATACAAGGAGTTTCTGGTCCCTACAGAGTTATTCATCCCGAACTCTGTAGGGACCCGAAAATTCTCGGACTGGACTTGTAGTACGGCCCCTAAACCGACCTTCATAGGGATCCGAAGCTTCTCGGGTTTGACTTGTAATACGGCCCAAAGAAGAGGAAGAAGAGGAGGAGGAGGAAATGAAGAAGGAAAAGGTGGAAAGAAAAGTCGGAAACTTTCGTTTAGTCGGCGCAACATCTGTGGTCATATGCCGGAGAGAGACAAAAGGGGAAGGAATTATAGAAGGGAACAGATCCCAGGAGACAGGACACAACCCCCGATTAATACCTGGTACCCATTCACTGCTGGGTAGACAGGGGCGTAGGGTATCGGAAAAGCCGCCAAATTTTTCCACTCCGCCCAGGAATCGAACCCAGGCTCTCTCGGTTGTGAGCCGAGTGTGCTAACCACTGCACCACGAAGCCCCCAGGAAAAGGAGGAGGAGGAGGAGGAGGAAAAGGAGCAGGAAGAGGAGGAAAAACTCACTTAAAATAGCATAAACTGGCATATGCATCCAATGTGGCATTAACCCCTTCAACACGAGGACGCGTATACTGCGTCCTTGCGTGCCCCGTACCATATCCGAGGACGCGCATACTGCGTCCTGGCTCGCTTTAGCCAATATACGAGTTATTTTATCTCTATATTTATGAATACATCTCAAAATTATCAATTAATTCATGTTTCTTAAAGTGCACCATTTAATTCTGCATGTTTTTATATATAATACATGATGATTGTGTTGAGTTTGTGGCTGAAAACTTATTATATTCAATAGTGACATTTGAAATTTGGCGCACCTGGTGATCCCGGATACAGAGTGGGGCGCTGTTTGGGCCCGGCCGTAGTGAAGGGGTTAATAAGTGTACAGAGCAAAACAAATGTATTCAAGGAGGGAGAATAACCAACCTGGAACGGGGCTTATCAGAAGCAGGAGTGCTAGCTGAAGAGGAGGCTGAAGGGGTGGTGGAGCCTTCCTCTTCAGTGTCATCTCCCCCACTCAGCACCACCAGCTGACTTGTCCGTACAAAGATGCCACATCCATCATCACACTGTCAAGAAACATACTGTTACCTCTCCCTCCTAATTTTTATAACATCTTCCAGCTTGTTTCACATTACACTGTTCCCATTTATTTGTAAATTTTATCCTAAGATTAGATTATTCATGAGTTATTCTAGAAAAAATATATGAGTGAAACATTCTTTAACCCGGTAGCAGCGACAAGCCAAATTTGTGGCTTTACCGTGTAACAGCGACAGACCAAATTTTTTGCCACGATTTAAACCGCCCAAAATAGATGATACATAAACTGATCACAAATGCTGCGATATATATTATGAAATGGTTTGTGTGAGTGATGATTTTTTCTCATTTTTCTCGCTTAGAGGGACCATTAAGAAACATGATCCCTGCTGCTACCAGGTTAATGTTATGGATAAACTTTAAATTTCAGACACATGTATGGCAACAATGTGAACTAACAATGTAAACACTTATAATATTTGAGCAAAAAGTTAGTCTGGGGACATACATGAAGTGATCTACTGCCTCTCACTTCCAAGCTGACCCTGCTCCACCAAAATCATGTGCAAACAAAGCTATTGTCACTCTTGCAACTTGCTTTTCTTGGTTAACCCGGTAGCAGCAGGGATCATGTTTCTTAATGGTCCCTCCAAGCGAGAAAAATGAGAAAAAATCACCCCTCACACAAACCATTTCATAATATATATAAAAGCATTTCTGATTAGATTATGTATCATCTATTTTGGGGGGTTTATGTCATGGCACAAATTTGGCCCATCGCTGCTACACGGTAAAGCCACAAATTTGGCCCGTCGCTGCTACATGGTAAAGCCAAAAATTTGGCCCGTTGCTGCTACACGGTAAAGCCACAAATTTGGCCCGTCGCTGCTACATGGTAAAGCCAAAAATTTGGCCCGTTGCTGCTACACGGTAAAGCCACAAATTTGGCCCGTCGCTGGTACCGGGTTAAAGATGTATGAAGACTTAGGTGACATTCTTAGGAAATAGGCTTTTGTCAACATTGTATAATGGCTGCCAAATGTTATGGGTGATTGTGGTGGATTGTTATATATCAGGCCACAATACTATAGCCCATATATACAGTAGAGCCCCACTTAGCGCGAACCGCAATTTGCGTGAGCCCCATCTACCAAGAAAATAATTAATTAGCACGAAAGCCTCAGTTAATGCGAGCAGCCACCACGACTGAATTTTGAAAATTGCACCAAGATGCGCGGCACAAGCCGCCATGATGCACGGCACAAGCCGCCATGATGCACAGCACAAGCCGCCATGATGCGCAGCACAAGCCGCCATGATGCGCAGCACAAGCCGCCATGATGCACGGCACAAGCCGCCATGATGCACGGCACAAGCCGCCATGATGCGCAGCACAAGCCGCCATGATGCGCAGCACAAGCTGCCATGATGCACGGCACAAGCCGCCATGATGCACGGCACAAGCCGCCATGATGCACGGCACAAGCCGCCATGATGCGCTGCACAAGCCGCCATGATGCACGGCACAAGCCGCCATGATGCACGGCACAAGCCGCCATGATGCACAGCACAAGCCGCCATGATGCACGGCACAAGCCGCCATGATGCACGGCACAAGCCGCCATGATGCACAGCACAAGCCGCCATGATGCACGGCACAAGCCGCCATGATGCACGGCACAAGCCGCCATGATGCACGGCACAAGCCGCCATGATGTGCAGCACAAGCCGCCATGATGCACGGCACAAGCCGCCATGATGCACGGCACAAGCCGCCATGATGCACGGCACAAGCCGCCATGATGCACGGCACAAGCCGCCATGATGCACGGCACAAGCCGCCATGATGCACGGCACAAGCCGCCATGATGCACGGCACAAGCCGCCATGATGCACGGCACAAGCCGCCATGATGCACGGCACAAGCCGCAATGATGCACGGCACAAGCCGCCATGATGCACGGCACAAGCCGCCATGATGCACGGCACAAGCCGCCATGATGCACGGCACAAGCCGCCATGATGCACGGCACAAGCCGCCATGATGCACGGCACAAGCCGCCATGATGCACGGCACAAGCCGCCATGATGCACGGCACAAGCCGCCATGATGCACGGCACAAGCCGCAATGATGCACGGCACAAGCCGCAATGATGCACGGCACAAGCCGCCATGATGCACGGCACAAGCCGCCATGATACACGGCACAAGCCGCCATGATGCGCAGCACAAGCCGCCATGATGCACGGCACAAGCCGCCATGATGCACGGTACAAGCCGCCATGATGCACGGAACAAGCCCTTACTTTAGCAGACAACGCCATGTTGATACAGGGAAAGTGCTTTGTTTACGTTGTGGATGTGGATACGAACAACTGACCTTGGCCGTGTGTGACACACACCTGGAAAATTTGAAGTTGCTGGTTGTTCAAGTGTGATACTGCCTTAAGGCAGCGAGGCCACTGACCTGATGAGTGCCAGCGATGACGTCATCGGACTCCCAGCGAATCACAAGCGTGTTTTCAGAGCTCAGCCAACCGTAGGTTTTTGTTTTTTTTAATGCGAGTGATTATCAAACCCAAAAGTCTGACCCACGTGTGCACCAAATAATTTTTTTTCATATTGGTTACTTTATTCAATTAGCGCGAATTCAGTTAGCGCGACCACGTTCATCCACCTAATTCTCGCGCTAAATGGGGCTCAAGTGTACTCTGTACATATAGCTGGTTTTGGTGCAATGGCATGCCTCTCCTTGATTCTCCTCAGAAGGCTCTAGTCCTACTTAACCCGTGGGCTTCGGCTATGGGAAAGCCGAGAAGTGGCCGAGAAACGACAAAATTACACTGCATTTTGAGACTAAGAAAAGAGCAAGGAACGTACATCAGAGTACTCCTCTTATAACCATAAAGCCGTTGAAAATATTTACTTTTACTCAAACTCCATTCTTTTTGGGTGGTGTTTGTTACAAAATAAACAGTCTCGTGACGCGTGGCATCTAGCCGAGAGTCGCTTGTTGTCTACAATAGAGAATTTGACATGTGGATAGCTAATTCAGTATGCCATGACCTTACAGCACCACCTATGACAAAAAAAGCCCACCTCAAGATCACTCACCCACCAAAATGACCTAGGGCATTCATGGTGTGTTGCGCTATGCCACCACCGCCTACAATTAGCTCGAATTAGGTGTTTTATGGCGAGCCCTTTTTGGGTCCACCGTACCACAGCCATGACTCGTGAAAGCCATGAAAAGGGTCTGCCGACATTCTCAGGTTAAGGACAGGAGTTTGGGGAAAAAAAAAAAAAAAAAAAAAAAAACTTTTCAAAATCCTGATAGAAGTCTTCTTTAACCATTAGAAATCCAGTAACACACTGCAAATGCCTCCCCCCAAAAATATAAGGGCTGGTGATGACACTAAAGTTCCATAGCAGGCTCACGGTCCACTCCTGTAAAGTAAACTCTGTTACGCTTTTGCTATGGGTTATTATCATGCGTTTTCGTCTCTGCTTTCATTTGAAATACACAGAGCATGCATATGGCAACACTCAGAGAGAGAGAGAGAGAGAGAGAGAGAGAGAGAGAAAAGAGATAGCCAAGCGGGGGAGGGAAAGGCAGACAGTTACTCAGCGGAGTCGGCGAGGGATTGTCATATGGGAAAGGGAAGGCACCCACTGCTGGTAAAGCAAAACCCCTTTCCAATGAAATGGCATTCCTGATGACCCCCAGCAGTGAGGTGTACTTAAACACAATGGCAAAGGTGCAAGGGTGTGGACCTAAGTCAAAGTGGTTGCGCACATCAGGAGGGTATTTATTATTTATATATTTTTTTTTTGCAGGTTGGTCAACCATTTTTGCTGTACATTATCACATTGAGGACAATGGCCTCCACAAAAATCATGGATCTGAGACCAAGAATACGGGAGATATGATTGCGCAAAACTTTGAATGTCCGTATCTCAAAACTATGTTTTTCCTAACAAAATATTGCCAAGAAGCTTCCATTACTCATTTTATCTTGAAATCTTGGCAACATGTTGGTGATATGGAGGTGAATGGAATTCCCAGTTTGTGAAGAACAAAAGAAATATGAAGGCAAAAAGTGCAGGAAGCGGGCGAAATTCTGGCGCCGTGACAACAAGATGAAAAGACAGAACAACATTACTTAACGAAAAGGCGGTTTGGAAAAACTGAGGGTGATCGTCAATTTATATATCTTCAAACTATTTACAACCCATTATTGAAATGGCTCAAGCTAATAATGTAGCCGTTACAAGCCTTAGAGTAATGGTAACAATGAATGATGTCATACATCATGACGTCATGATGCAGAACGTTCGTGGTCATACGAAATAAGGAGAAAGTTACTAGGTATGTAACTGTAGCGTTTCAGCCTAAAATTCGCGATACTTTATTTTTATAATTTTTTTTCCTTTTTACCGGAGTATCACCTTAAGCCCCAAATACACTGCCGAATTTTGCCTCACGAATGTGCGCGAAAATGCAAGTCATCCTGTGTCACGAACAAGTTCGGCATCTTTCTTGCCTGTTCTTGGCCGTTCTGGGACATGTCTGCGTCCACCACGCGACTTTTGACAGTTGGTCACGACCGCCACGAAAGTTTCATGTTGCATGAAAAATTTCCGGCCGTTCGCCGAATGTGCACAAATGCAAAATTGTCGCCGTAATGTCGCAGACAATACAGTGTTAGTGCCAGATTTCAGAAGAGCAAATTACGAGGGGCTTCGAAGACATCTTGAAGGGCTAAGCTGGGATAATTTAGGGATTCATGAGGACCAGAACTGCGGATTGGAGAGCCAGGAGAACCAGGTAGAAATGTCTTACAATAATTTAGTTAGAGTAATAGTAGAGGGGCAAGGACAGCATATACCACACTGAACATTTAGAAAAGAAAACAATGATCCTAAGTGGATGACTCGTGGACTAAAACACGAGATTGGGTTAAAGAAGGGAATTTATCAGAAAATAAAGAATGGTGAAACACATCTCAGGGGCTGGTACGTCGAACTATCTAGATTAGTTAAGAAAAACACCAGGATAGCAAAAAGGAACTATGAGATCAAAGTAGCAAATGAGGCAAAAAGTAATCCTAAGGGCTTCTTTCAGATGTATAGAACAAAAACACGGGAGAAAATTGGACCGCTGAAAACAAACACAGGGGAGCTAGTAGAAAATTACGAAAATATGAGCACATTGTTGAATGACTACTTCCTTTCAGTATTCACACAGGAGGATCGAACGACTATACCGGAAAGAGTTCAGGTGTACGAGGGCGGGGATGGCGATAAATTGAGGGATATAATCATTACCAGGCAAGTAGTTCAGGATGAGATAGATAAGCTTAAGAAGAACAAGTCGCCAGGTCCTGACGGGATATTTCCGAGGGTATTAAAGGAATTAGGTAATGTACTCAGTGACCCACTAACCGACATCTTTAAGATGTCGGTAAATACTGGCTATGTGCCGAGCCTATGGAAAGTAGCTAATGTGACGCCGATTTTTAAAAAGGGGGACAGGTCGGTTGCTTCAAACTATCGCCCAATTAGCTTAACATCGGTTATAGGCAAGATGCTGGAGTCCATAATAGCCAGGAACATTCGGGAGCATTTAGAGAAACATAGCTTAATTCACGACTCGCAGCATGGGTTCACAAAAGGTAGGTCATGCCTCACCAATCTCTTGTCCTTCCACAATAAAGTATTTGAGGCTGTTGACAGAGATGAAAATTATGATGTAATCTATCTTGATTTTAGTAAAGCGTTTGACAAAGTTCCTCACCAACGACTGTTGCTTAAATTACAGGCTCACGGAGTAGAGTGTAAAGTTTTGAACTGGGTCAAGGCGTGGCTTAGCAATAGGAAGCAAAGAGTGCAAATCAATGGTAAAAGATCTGACTGGGGATGTGTTACGAGTGGGGTCCCACAAGGTTCGGTATTAGGTCCACTTTTGTTTATTATTTATATCAATGACTTAGATACAGGAATTAGTAGTGATGTTAGTAAATTTGCAGATGATACCAAGATCGGTAGAGTAATTGAGTCGGATCAGGACGCTAGTATTCTCCAAGGTGAACTCAACAGATTGTATGACTGGGCGGATAAATGGCAGATGGAGTTCAATGTAGGGAAGTGCGGTATTCTGAGTGTAGGTAGGAACAACCCCTCACATAACTATTGCTTAAATGACACTCTCATAAGCAGGTCTGGGTGCGAGAGGGATTTAGGGTTCTTAGTGAGCTCTGATCTCCGTCCAAGGGCACAATGCATTCAAGCTAGAAATCGAGCTAATAGGGTACTGGGATTTATTTCAAGGAGCGTAAGCAACAGAAGCCCCGAAGTCTTTCTCAAACTATATTTAGCATTAGTTAGACCTCATCTTGACTATGCAGTTCAGTTCTGGTCACCTTACTATAGAATGGATATCAAAATGTTAGAATCGGTGCAGAGGAGGATGACTAAGATGATTCAGGAGTTGAGAAACTTGCCATACGAGGAAAGACTCAAACAGTTAAACTTGCATTCTCAAGAAAGGCGAAGGGTGCATGGAGACATGATCGAGGTTTATAAATGGATGAAGGGCTTTAATAAGGGAGACATTCATAAGGTTTTGTTGGTAAGAGAACCGGGTTGGACACGTAGTAATGGGTTTAAACTGGATAAATTCAGATTCAACAGGGACATAGGCAAAAATTGGTTTACTAACAGGGTGGTGGATGAGTGGAATAGGTTTAGCAGTCATGTGGTGAGTGCCAATACAATTGTCACATTCAAAAATAGACTAGATAAATTCATGGACAGCGATATTAGGTGGGGTTAGATACACGGGAGCTTAGGGTCAAAGGAGCTGCCTCGTACAGGCCTACCGGCCTCTTGTAGACTCCTGCGTGCTTATGTTCTTATGACAATTCGGAGTCCGATTAGCAGTGTTCGGCGAATTGTCGATGAATTTTGACCGTTGAAATTTAAATTTTATTGGCAAATTTGTCGCCGACATGTCGCTGACTATTCGGGGACATGTCTCCGACATGTCGCCGAATGGCCAAGACTATTCGGGGACATGTCCCCGAATATTCGGCAAATTAATCACGACACGGCAAACGGGTACCGGTGGGAGGTGTACACGGGGGTCTGTCTATCTATCTATCTATCTATTTATGTATTATCTTTCTATCTATCTATCTATCTATCTATCTCTCTCTATCTATCTATCTATCTATCTATCTATCTATCTATCTATCTCTATCTATCTATCTATCTATCTATCTATCTATCTATATATATATCTATATATATATCTATATCTATATATATATATATATATATATATATACACACGGAATAAAATAATACTATAATAATAAATAGTAAACAAGAAAATATGAAAAACAAGAAGAATCATGAATATATAAAATAGGTATGGAACTAACATTTTCATTTATTTCATAATTAATTTACTATTTATTACTTTACTTATTTCTTAATATCATTATTCTGCCATTATTTAACCTTTGTTTCATTTTCAGTTATTTAGATTTATTTCTTCTTTCAGTTACTGGTTTATTTACTGATATTACGTAAACATTCATTCATTCTAAAATATTTGTAGGAGCAAAACAAAAACAAGTCATATTTATACATTTTATTACACATACTATCATACATATACTAACCACACATATTACCACACATGGTATTTACTCGCCCACAGTTCTGTCCTGCCAGGCCACTGCTCCCTGGGTGTTGTAGTAGTCCATGAGGTAGGCGCGGATTCCCGTGCTTTTATATGCCACATGGGCATCAGATGATCAGCTGTCAGAAATCTTCGCACAGTCAGAGAATTGTCCCCGACATGTCGCCGACACTTCGGGGACATGCGAAGACAATTCGGAGACTTGTTGCCAGTTATTCCGCGACAAAAAAAAAAAAAATGTTAAAATTTCAGATTTTGAGCTTGGCGACATGGACGCCAAATAGTCGGTGACATGTCTCCGAACTGTCCCCGAATTGTTTTGAGCATTCGCCAACATGTCGCCGAATGGTCACGAACTGTAAGAATCTTGGTCATGTCGGTGAACCGGTCGCCGAATTTTTTCACGAACTGATTCGGCATCAAGTTTGTGGCCAAAATTCGGCAGTGTATTTGGGGCTTTAACCCCCAAAGGACCAGGGGTGTCTGTATTTTCGGTACCGCTGGGACCAGCCTTCACGAGCTAAACCCTGAAAATTGCCTGTATTCACAAACACTCTATGCTTAACCTACATTGCATGAGTGAATAAGAGATTTCGTACTAACCAGCAAGTCTTCCTCTTTCTAATGACGCCATCCAGAAGTCTCTACGTGCCATGGTTACGGAAAAACAGCGAGTTGAATAGGAGAGACTTTTGGGGTGAGCGCGCCATGTGTCCGATTTGCCTCCCTGGCTATGTCTAGTGAGTAAATAAAACAGGTGCCCTGCGCTCTCTTTACGCAAGATATACCATAATATACGCTCCTTCCACGCTATACAGCCCTTCTTGTGTGTGGCTAGCAGATCTTTCCATCTTGTTTATGCCATAGTGAAGTGTGAGAGCCATTATAGCCTAGTTTGTGCAGTAGATATGGTAAAAATAATAATCACAATTATTACAATCTACAGTACTCTCTCGAGTTTCACGTTCGCTTCGTTCCGAAGGTATAGCGCTAAACTCGGGGATCGCGAAACTTGAGGTAATGAAAACACTGAAAAAGTGCTTGTTTGTTCCGACCCGTGGAGATTTTTATTTTTTTTATTTTTTTTACATGTGGCCTACGGCACTGGTAGACTATCCATCTGGGCCTGATCAAACATTATTTTCTCTCCTCTATATGTCCGTTATTTTTCAAAAATTTTCAAAAGTTCTCACATACAAATATCGACCATTGTTTGTACTCCTTACTGATGCAAAACAATAGACAATCAGATTTATAGTAAAGTCTGTGAGGCTTTTCAAAACCGGAAGGTATACTTTTCGAGAAAACGGCTCTCAAAGAATTTTTTCCATGTCCTTTGTGTTTTGCCACTTGTTTTTGTTTGATTGGCATGAAATCTTCACATATCATTGCCTATACCTTCTACTTTGTAGAGAATTGGAATAGGCATCTGCTCCCCCCTTCAAAAAGGTAGTCACTCAATGGTGAGGGTGTCAGAAGGCGCCACCTTCCTCACTGTTGCCAGATTTATTCCTAGAACTCTCCTGCTTGATATTCTTGGTCCATCTTCTTAGTTTTCCTTTTCTTGGCCTTTGGTGTTATATGCCGGCTTCTCTCTAGGTCTTTCCATTAATGATACTTCTTCAAAGTTGCATTAGAACCTGTAATATGTTCTATAATGTTTGTTCATTTGTAGCCTTCGTTGTGTTCTAAGGCTGTGTGCCTGACCAGGAACGTGACCCTGAAGAGACCATAAAACCTTATTTTAGGGCACTTATTCCACACCTTTGAGTGCAAAGACTCATTAGGGGAAGCAGTGGTAGTTGTGTTAGTGGGGGTGATATTCGGGCCCCAGTAGGTTGATCTTCACCTTCATGTGAAGCTTGCTGGCTCCATCTCTTCATACAAGCCTTCTTCAGGAAGCCCGTTCTCGCTTTCTGTATGCGTCTCTTGCAAGTCATCGTAAGAAGTTGCTTGCGAAAGAAGTCAGGAGGCCTGCAGCGCGACAGTACTCACCCTTTGACGCTTGGTGAGGCACTGGCGAGTGGCCACCGCCCCGCACCCAGCTCACTCCTCACAACACACAGCAGAGAGAGGAGGAATGACAAGTGGCAAAATTCGGAAAAAGAAAATAATTTATAACATGATTTATGCGAAAAATACCTGGGTCACCATCATACCACGCAGCGAGCCACGTGTGAGGCAGTGACGCAACACCACGGGACATTGCTGGTTTTTAAATTTTGCGGGAAAAAATGTCTCCGCCTGATATTTCACACCCTTCCCCAAACAATGACAGCGAAAAGTAATTTTCGTGTATTTAAAAACATTCGTCAAAAAATACACCCGGCCACGCCCCTCAAGGAGAGTGTAGGAGCTGCAGAAACACCACTCTTTCTGTGGCAGGACATTTGAAAAATATATTTTATTTGATTTCTTTATATCAATAAAACCAACCTGTTGCTCCCTAACCCCATTGTAACTTAAGGACTACTACTTGCATTATGAACCACCTATGTCTCAGACAATGATATATTACATGGTAAACTTTTGATATTTAGTTACAAACTCACCTGAAAGTAAGTCTTTCCCTGCACTGAGCCATTGTTCTTGCCTTTCTTCTCATCCAAAACAACGCCAACCCACTTGCCTTGTGAGAAGTGTGTTGTGCCGACAAAGGCTACAGTCCCCTGGGTGTCTGTTAATATAGGATTGGGCATTACCAACATTGCTTAATATTTGATGCATCAGATCTCTTGATTTTTGCATCAGGTAATAATCCTACATGACAACCAGGAATAAAAATTAATGTAAAGATAAAAATAACTAAGTGATATGGAGGAAGGAAGGATTATTACATTCACAAAACAGAAGAACTATAATACAATTGTAAGCATAATCATATTAAACTAGTAACAAGCTGCCACTTAGGGGACATTTATATGGTAAACAAGCAGGGATCTTTATTCTTATTTTTTAAGTTTTCAGGAAATAATTTATACATTTTTGGGGGGCTAGGGCACACTCAACCCTTCATGCAATGAAGAAAAATGCACAACATAGTTATTTTATTGCAGCTACTTTTCTCTTTCCAACTTTTGTCCCCCAAAATAATCAAAAGAAAAGCATTACACTGCATGGTAAAAAGGAAAACTGTGCCAAACTCTACTGCCACTATCAACACCACCACTCCAGTTATGAGTCCTTACCTTTGCCAATGACCTCCACCCGCTGACCAACACGTACAGGTTTTTCTGACATGCTGGGTTACACCAACAAATTCTGTAGAAAATTTTAGGATTCATTAAATGAGCTAGCATCAAAGTTGTCTCTTACTACACACGGGGTCCTAACTCCTAATTCTCATTTCAATGAGTGACTGACAAAATTCTTTGAATTTTATCTACTGTACATATGTCTAGTAATAAGAACTGAGCATAAATGATGACAGGATCAGATAGGGCAAACTTTGAATGTCCTATAGTCACACCGAGCTTGAGTGGCAAGAGGGGGCTCCCTCACTCCCCCAGAACGCATGGGATTGGCTATGGGTGGGTGCGACCTCGCCAATGGGAAAGCATGAGAAAGAAAGTCATTTTTCCTACTCTGGCTTTTGTTTATAATTCCTATTCCTGCTGGTATTGTGGTTTCTTTGCTCATCCCTGTTACTCTGATCTCTCTCTCTCTCTCTCTCTCTCTCTCTTGCTGGCTGGCTGTCTGGCTGTCTCTCTCTCTCTCTCTCTCTCTCTCTCTCTCTCTCTCTCTCTCTCTCTCTCTCATACACACACACACACACACACGGTCCGGTAGCTCAGAGGATAGAGCATCTGGCTCACAACCAGAAGGACCGGGGTTCGATTCCCTGGCTGGGTGAAGATAAGTTGGGTTTATCTTCTTTCACGTGTAGCCCCTGTTCACCTAGCAGTGAGTAGGTACGCGACGTCAGGCAAGGAGTTGTGACCTCGTTGTCGCGGTGTGTTCTGTGTGAGTGGTCTCAGTCCTACCCAAAGATCGGTACTATGAGCTCTGTGCTTCTCCATAGGGGAACGGCTGGCTGTCTCGAGAGAGACCCGCAGCAGACCAAGAGGTGAATTACACAAACACACACGTACATGCACACGGCTCGAAAATTGTCATGAAGAGAAGCTAAATTATGTAAAGGTTGAGAAAGGGGAACTGTTGCAGCTGATGTAAACTTTAAATGGAAGGAAAGCTATGGGACCGGATGAAATCTCCGGTCAAGTGCTAAAAGTGTAGAAATGAATTATTGGAACCACTTTATGACATAATAACATGCTCTATAAATACAGGAAAAATGTCCTTAGAGTGGAAGAGAGCAAACATTGTGCCAATTTATAAAAGTGGACATAAAACGAACCATAAAATTATAGGCCAGTCTCTTTAACAAGTGTAATGTGCAAGATCTGTGAAAGTATAATAAAAAATAATGGGCTGAACATTTAGAAAAAGGAAACATGATAAATGAAGGACAGTTTGGATTTAGAAAAGGGAAATCGTGTGTCACCAACTTTCTATGTTTCTACTCAAGAGCAATAGACATGGTGCAAGAAAGAGAAGGATGGGCTGATTGTGTATATCTTGATCTGAAAAATGCTTTTGACAAGGTTCCGCACAAGAGGTTAATCTGGAAACTACAGAAATGGAGAGGAATGGGCGGAAAGGTCATCGAGTGGATGAAGGATTACTTAACGGGAAGAGAAATGAGAGCAGTGATTAGAGAAGAGAAATCAAATTGGAGGAGAGTAGAGATTGGAGTTCCTCAAGGCTTAGTTCTGGCACCAATAATGTTCATAATATATATAAATGATATGCCGATGGGTATAAAAAGTTATATGAGTCTTTTTGCAGATGATGCAAAGTTAATAAGAAAAGTGAAGACGGAGGAAGACTGTGAAGAACTGCAAAAGACCTGGATAGTGTATAGATGGAGCCGGTTATGGGAGATGGAATTTAATGCAAACAAATGTCATGTTATGGAAATGGGGAAAAGTAAAAAAAAGACTGAAGAAAACATACAGGATGGGAGAAGAAAACTTAAAGGTGGTACATGAAGAAAAAGATTTGGGAGTAACGAAGCAAGACACACTACCCCAGAGAAGCATATAAACAAGTTATTTGGAGAAACCTACAGGATGATGCAAAATATAAGGGTATCATTCCATTATATGGACAAGGAAATGATGAAGAAAATTATAACAACACTGATAAGACCAAAGCTTGAATATGCTGCAGTTGTGTGGTCGCCTCACAAAAAGAAGAATATCAGAAAGTTGGAAAAAATACAGAGAATTGCAACTAAAATGGTCCCAGAACTCTCGAATATGACATATGAAGACAGATTGAAGGAGATGGACTTGATGACACTGGAACAAAGAAGGGAGAGAGGAGATCTGATCACATTGTACAAGTTGGTAAATAAGTTTGATGAGGTGGATAGAGATGATCTCTTCTCTACTGCGAGAATGCAGGGGCTGAGAGGACATGGAAAGAAACTTAATAAAGGAACCTGTTGGAGTGACTTAAAAAAGTAGAGTTTTCCACATAGAAGTGTTGACACATGGAACAGCTTGTGAGAAGTGGTGGAGGAGAGCAGTGTCCACCAAATGAAGGAAAGGTTGATGCTTACATTAGCAAGTCAACAAGATGCCACCAAGGGGCCATCCTTGGCTGTTAGGCCACAAAACATTGCACTGCATGAAACTGCCAACATGGCATTCATTGTTTACATGATGTTCATTGCTCAGATAGGACGGACATAGCAGTTGGCTTAGCTCAATGGATACTTTGCATTGTTTCCAGGAGCCTATAGTGAAACCAAATTGTCAAGTCCGTTTGGGCATTGGCTCCCGCGGATCCTTTCCTCCCCTCTGCTCTGCCACAGTCCCAACACCTATCTCTTCCTCTTATATGTAAGGTATAGGTAACACATGAGAGGAAAAAATAGGTGTTGGGACTGTGTGGCAGAGCAAAGGGGGAAAATGGACCCGTGGGAGCCAACACCCAAACGGACTCGACAATTTGGTTTCACTATAGTGTAGTACAAGGAGGATTGAGCTGATGATAAGGAAAAGTAATAAAGTAATAATAGTGGGAAATTTTAACTGTAAAGTGAACTGGGAGATATTTGAGTGAGAAGGAAATGAAAATACTTGGGGCAATAGATTATTCAAGAGATCCTAAATAACAATTAGATGATGCAATAGTTGAAGGATACATGACAAAGCATGAAGACTAGACCTTGTCTTCACCAAGGAATGGATTTGAATAGATTAATAAGACACTTCTGTTTGATTCAGGGACTTAGGAACATACTGTATAGAGAAAGACTAAAGCAACTCAATTTGCATTCCTGGGAGAGATGTAGGCTGCTTGGGGATTTAAATGAGGTGTTCAAATAGGTTAAGGGGGAAATGCAAGGGTGATCTAAATGAAGTGATTATACAAAGAAATTATGTGAGAACACAAAGTAATAGATATAGGTTGGATAAATTCAAGTTCAGGAAAAAAATGAGCAAAAACTGGTTCATGAACAGAGTGGTAGATGAGAGGAACAAACTGAGTAGGTATGAAGTTGAGGCAAACAGCAATTTGAACCTTTAAACAGAGACTAGATGCATTTATGGATGGGAAGGGAAGTAGGTGAGCAACCCCTCCTCGGGAACTGCCTTGTGTAGGACATCTGGCCTTTCGTATTCTCCTTATATCCATATGTCCTCATGTCCTTGTCCCTTAACACGTTAACAGCACTTGGCAACTCAGCGCACTCGCATGCCCAGTGGTACCTTCTCTTTACCACACTGACAGTGTCCACTGGACTATTGTAGAGAGAAGAGGTATGGTTCACTCTTAGAGGGTTGCCTGTCGTATAGAAGGGTAAAATCCATGGAACAAATATATACCAAGACCAGCCAAAACAATAACATCGGCACACCCGTCACCCAATGCCACAAGGCCTAAAGGTTGTTTGTAGTAACTGTATCTCCAACAAAACACACACACACACACACACACACCAGAAGGACTGGGGTTCAATTCCCCGGCCGGGTGAAGATAAGTTGGGTTTATCTTCTTTCACGTGTAGCCCCTGTTCACCTAGCAGTGAGTAGGTACGCGACGTCAGGCAAGGAGTTGTGACCTCATTGTCGCGGTGTGTTCTGTGTGAGTGCTCTCAGCCCTACCCAAAGATCGGTACTACGAGCTCTGTGCTCTTCCGTAGGGGAACGGCTGGCTGTCTCGAGAGAGACCCGCAACAGACCAAGAGGTGAATTTACACACACGCACACACACAATTTCACTCTGATTTTGTTCAATAATGCGCACGACACCAGTACAAAACACTTAAATATGTGAAAAAGTGTTTAATTTACGCAAAATTTAAGGGATGCAAACTTACTTTCGAGACTAGGGAATTTTCCCTAATTTAGGGATTTTTCTAGGGAAATTTTGGAAGCCCATTTTTCAGTGATTTTGCCTTCCCCCCAAAACCCTGGTTCCCCACAGGTCCCCAGGCTTGTGTTAGGGGGTGGGGGCTGGGGGGGGGGAGGGGGTGAAGTGGTAATTCTGAAGATTTAGCTACCCTGAAATAAAACAGTTCACATCATGTTGCTGAGGTATAATTATTCATACCATTTTTAGTTTGATAAAAGTAAAATATTACCTTTGATTTACCATAACGTTCAAAGCAAATTACTTGTATTAGGCTATGAGTGGCGGCAATGTATATGCGTGTTATGCACCTATACAGGTGCCCTGCGCATAATACTTCAAGATCAAGATCAAGAATGACTGGGGAGAACTGTCAACTCGGGACAAAGTTGGTGAAAGACTGAAGTTTCTGGTGTAAATCTGGATGTTTTTAGCTATTATATGATACCGTTTACCGTTGAGGTTTCAGGCCCTGCTCCGCCGCTGATGCAGTGCTCTTGAGAGCTGTCAACAATTACAACATTAGCCTCAATAATAGTCTTCGATGCACTTATTCTCAAACATCGTAGTGAGTGAGTATCTAAATTTCTTTCACGAATAATATCACATATAACCATTACTTCAGTTTTCATGTCTAATATTTTCATAATAATCACAATTAATTATCCAACGGCTATTTCCCACACACTGAACATCCATCACACACAATTTATCGTTGAGTACAGACACTAATTAATAGCCATGATCGGTCATGTTACGAATTCTCTAAATTTCAGTCTGGAGAATTACACAACACTGGTCATTCGCTGAGTGGTTGATTTCAGGCTTCTTGTACCTCACACAGTTTATGCATTTCTTCTCAGCCATGGTGCACTCCTGTGATTTATGATTGGCAGTGAATTTGAAACAATTTGGGGCATCTCCATTGGTCTTGGCAGTACAGTTGGCCTCAAGATGGCTGTATCTCTGACAATGATAGCATATAATTGCATGGTATTTGTCTCTCACTGTGCATATTCCCCATTCTAATTTTAACTTGTTGTGATTCTTGTGAATCAGCTCTCTTACAGTTGGATTACACCTCAGAATGTAGTGCATCGTGCCACCAGCCGAAGACTAACTAAAAACCAGCTCAATCTTATCCTCAACACCCTCAATTGCGTGTAAGAACTCGTTGCGGTCCAAGACGGTCTCCTTTATCTTTTCCTTGGTCTCCTCTTTATGCACATTGCATATCATGATCTTTGGTTTCATCTTTCCAATACGTACTCTTGGTACTAATTTGATCAACAGACTTCAATTTTTTAGCAGCCTCAGCCCTTGTGTTCTCATTATCAAAGTTCACGACAATATTACCTCCATTACAGAATCTTGAATCAGTTTTTTGAATGCCATTCAATGCCAATCCTTCATTTACCTGATGATAAATCTTAAGAATAATGGCTCCTAGCGGGTACGCACTTAGGGCACGGTGTGGTGGTAATCACAACATTTCTAGCACGTATGACGGGGTTTCGACAAGTGGACAGGCGTGTTTATGTCACAAGGGGTCAATTTTTCCACGCTGGCCTCACGATTTCTTCTAAGTCGATGGGCAATGAGACTGCAAGCCGAAGAAAGGGAAGTGCCCGCGTGGACAAATACACCCCTTGTGACATAAACACGCCTGTCTTGTCAAAAGAGCCGCTATTCTCAAGATTTACCAACCTGACTTCACAGAATATAGTAGCATTAAGGGATTATTAACGAAAGGGTAGCCTACTAATTTTGAGATGCCGACTGCTTATTTCCGGGCAAAATATGATGCTGTTTATTAAGATATTTTTTTCCAGAAATCACTAAATGACCTCTTCAGTGCCTGTTGTGCACCTGCCACCACCCGCTCAAACCCATTACCACTGGCCTACGTAGTGGACCACCCCCAGCTGCCACCTTGTCCCGCCCCACACTGCACATATCCATCACCCCACACCGAGTGCCAAATAAATTTAAACAAACCTAACGTAACCTACGTGACAGGGGAGCTTCGCCCCCCTTGACCCCTTTAATGGGGGAAGGGGCTTTGCCTCCCTCGACCCCCTTCTAATTTCCACAAGTCATTTGTTACCGCACTGGGTTAAGATTCGTTTTAGTACCGTGCCAGTATTTCATTGCCTACCTTATGAAACATCACTAGCTCTTCATATATCTTTTCTACAAACATTCAACAATCATAGAAACACTTTCAAAATCCTATTCAAGGACTATTTATTGTTGAAAATAGGGGATAATATTCATGAACGCGCAGCCGCCTTTGGCAACGGCTGCGGCAGCGGTGCAGCCAGTGTTGCGAGAAATACTTCCTCGCAGAAATAAGGCATATAGCTACATGTAGGGGGGGTCAAGGGGGGCAAAGCCCCCCGTTAGCAGGTCGTTAAGTTTGAATGGAGTAGTTTAAATATGCTCCCCCTCCCTAAACCCTCTGCGAGCTATTTTGCGGCTGCGATGGCTGCACCATCGCCGCGGCCGCTGCCAAAGGAGGCTGCGCTTTCATGAATATTATCCCCTATTTTCAACAATAAATACTCCTTGAATTGAATTTTGAAAGCGTTTCCATGATTGTTGGATGTTTGTAGAAAAGATATATGAAGAGCTAGTGATGTTTCATAAGGTAGGTAATGAAAGGTAAAATTCTAGTGTTTGCCCATACTCCCCCCTCCCCCCAATACAAGCCTGGGGACCTGGTGGGAACACGGGGTTTCGGGTGGGGGACACGAAATCCGTCACAATCGCATATTTTTTTTAGTGTGTGTGGGGGGGGGGGGGGATAAAAACTCCCTAGATCTAGGGAAATACCCCCCCCCCCCTGGAGCCCCCCTCCTCTTAACCCTTTCTTGGTTACCTATGTTACAAAGTGTGTACTCCCCTTGGTCACGAAAAAAAAAAAAATAAATAAATAATAAATAAAAAATGGCCTAAAGAACCCAAAAATATCTCCACATAAAGAAAATAACATGGAAATTTCCTCCTTACCTTTTTTTAACTGCCCCGCCGGCATTTAACTGGCACCTGTGGCGCGGCACTGCCAGACGTATTCTCACAACTGAGATATTATTTTCAACTCTTCCTCTAACAATTGTTTTTCTTTTGCACAACACTACATTCTTATGATACTGTATCACTATAAGAACACAATTAGTCTCAAAATAGTAATTATGAACGGGAAACATAAAAGGAAAAGTGGCATAACAATTGTTTCCTTTTGTACAACACTACATTCTTATGATAGTGTATGACTAAGCTATAAGAACACAATTTGTCTAAAAATAGGCTAGTAATTCTGAACAGGAAACATAAATGTGGCATAACACGTGAGCTACAGGATCGGCGGGAAGCCATCTGTCTGGCTGGAGTGAGACCACGGGCAGGTGGGGGAGTCACTCTTGGACGAGACGCATTGCTTTCATCTTCGCTTGATGAACTCCGACGTCTTGCCATCTTCGTTCTGCCACCACGTGGTGGATATAAACACCTAGAGGTGGAAGGAGGTGAAGATAGTTGAGTAGGTGATGGTCCAGAGCATGTGTTTGAGGAGTAGTCAGCTGCTGCTGTGTCTGCTTGATAGTATTCAGATCCACTTGCTGATTGGCTTTCTTCACTTTTTTGAAAAACATAATCTTCATCTTTATCACTATCATCTATTGTAGATTCACTGTCAGTATCACGCTCCTCTTCACTGAAATGAAGCTGAATATGCTCATCAGTGAGAGCGCCGAGTGGATGTCTACGTGCCACATATACTGTATAAGCATGCTCTGAACCAATAAAACTGCCTCGCATAAAGTCATCACTTGAGAAAATATGCCTGACACTTCAATAAACGTAATTAAAACTGCTAGAGGCATTTCATTCACGTGGGAAAAAAAAATAATAAAACGTCATATGACGTGGTTGACCAGAGGGAGTAACAACATTAACACGTCAGCTGACGTGGTTGACCACGAACGGGTTAAAGTACCCCAACCGAACTTTAAGACCTAACAGCTAACTGAGGGACATTGCACACAAGTAACCTGCGTTTGAACCTGCTTCACGCGTTCATACGTGATGCCAAACCTGCTTCACGCGTTCGTACGTGCTACCAGTAAGTGAATACATAGTCGTATATGACAGTTGCAAGATTCCTATGACAAATTACTTACCGTTTAGATGCTTCATTATGACCTTAATTCCGTAACGGGGGGCTTCAACCACCTCGAACCCCCCTTTGGTATGGAGAGTGAGTGAAATTGCGTGGTTTCCGTACATTGTAAAAAAAAACAGAATGTATGAAATTTCCCTACATCTAAGTAATTGTAAGGAATTTCCCTACATCTAGGGTATTTTTCAACCCCCCATAACTCAAAAACTATGCTTTTGCGACACATTTCATGTTTACCATCGCATTCCCCAAAGTCTCAATGGCCCCCTAGCCAATTTTGGTTGCGAGGGGTGTGTATGGGCAAACACTAGAATAATACCAAATGAAATACTGGCACAGTACTAAAACGAATCTTTACCCCGCACTGCATTCAGGGACTAAAAAGGAATCCCTATTGTAAATATTAACTTTGCAAGAGGTGGCTACCCTCTCGTTAATATTATCCTTGCAGCATTATCCCACTATGAGTGAAGGAACCTCATCAAATGGCAGAACCAAACTCTGCCAAATTCCCTAATACAAATTGGCTTGATCGAAAAATCGAATAGCTTATTCTAACTGAAAATATACTACGGTAGGTGAGCACTACCGAAACACATCAGCAGTTTTTTGGCCCACCCAACTTTATGCTAAATTTCCTTGCAGTGCTATAAATACTGGCTTGACTAACCAGATGAGTGAACCAGTTGAGTAATGTAAGCACTATGAACTAACAAAATACGTTCCAACATACTGGAAGGCTCCACCCTGTATTGTCAACACATACAACGATTACTATATCCCTGTAAGGAACAATCTATCGTCTGCACAGTCCTCAGACACCTTCACATCGTTCTGTAATAATGACATCTAAGTGGAAAATATATCTTGCCTTATATTATGGAAGATCGATGCAGGACCGATCGCAGCCACAACAGTGATCCTCCCAGCGGCGGCTGTTGCTCCTCCCTGACAGGTGTTGACTCAGACAGTAGATCGTTTCACGCCAGTGTTGCCAGCTGGAATTTACGAAATTTCAGTAGATTCAAACAATTATTTCGGTACCTATTTTTAGTAGCATTCGGTAATTTCTCATTTTAGGGAAAATTTCGGTAGATGTCGGCATATTCTATGAATAAATCAGCATTTCTTGAGGTTTTCCAAATTTTCCGTAGATCTACCGATATTTTGTCATATCTGGCACCACTGTTTCACAGTTCTGCCAGGTATCGCGGAACCACACCAAGACTCTCGTACGCCTTTGCCAGTTTTCACCTACGTAGGTGGGGCTTCGGCGGCAGCCTAAATAAAATAGACTGTAGGACTTTGGATGAACTGGCCACACTCATGGCCGCCGATCCAGTTCCAGCGGCGACAGGCGCGACCTCGGCCGAGATTCGAACCTAAGCCCGCAGATTCTGGGTTGCTAACCACTTCACCGCGGGGGATATTGTTATGTCGGACGTGTTACTTGGGTTCCGTGTCGCCGTCAGGAGACTCCGTGGGAGGGAGATATGTAAACACTTTGCACAGCTTCTGTAGTTTAATTAATATTCTTCCTTAGTAGTACACTTCACTCTGACTCTTCACTTACCACTAGCTTACTATGACTGGGGCTGGGCCTCTCTCGCCCTCTTCTCATATATATATATATATATATATATATATATATATATATATATATATATATATATATATATATATATATATATATATATATATATATATATATATATATATATATATATATATATATATATATATATATATATATATATATATATATATATATATATATATATATGTATATATATATATATATATATATATATATATATATATATCCAGAACAGTACAGTCTAGAATGTTACAGTATATTTTAGATCATACAAGAACATGTAGCAAAAATATATGCGAGTTGGCACCACTTCCCGCCTGGCGCCTGGCCGCGAGCCCCGCGGGGCGCGGGGCTCCTCGCCCCCTTGCTCGCTCCTCCCGGAGCTTTCTAGAGGCCTAAGGACGCCGGGGGAAGCTTCCAGCACAACAATATAATATGTCTTTATAACTACATTTACATCATACATTTTGACAAGACCTTCCAGGCCGCCAAAATTTCATACAAATCATACAAAAATAGGAAAATTATTGCACACAAGTGCAAAATTTTCGAACAATATGTAGGACAGGATGTCGTATTTTTCTTATTTGTTTGATAATTGCCATACTACGTATCGGTAGCTGTTGAGTCGAATATAATTTATACTACCACCATCTCGATCAACCGTGACACCAACAGAACATTCCATACAGCTAGAACGATAAAGTAGCAAAATATACTGATAATTTTAAAATTTACTGTTGTACATAAAATTATATTATTTATTTGTTGATATGAAAGGGGCGGACGGAGAAAGGCGTGAACGACCGTGACGTCACAGGAGCGGTGACGTGCTGGTCGCACCACACGTAAACATATTGGCTCCGCTGTAGCCTGTGTATGTGAGCTAACTAGCCCCATAAAACATCCACGAAGAAGAAGAAGTCTCCTAGTGCGAGCCCCATAGATATTTGTGGCTGCCTTCGTGTTATCATGAATGCGTACCTGAAAACCTTCTTAGTGGCATCAATAGGTGTCGCCCTCGTGAGTGTGGCAATACAAGTGGTCACCATCCAATACAGTTCAGAGATATCGAAAGTTTTACACGCGTATCCCAGTCTGAATATGACTTCAGAGACTTTGAAGAGCGCTTTTCCCATACAGAAGCTATTGCTGTCCCTTAACAAGTACTTTCCGTCTATCCGTAATCTGCCATTCCTTCAGCCTGTGCCCGAGTCTTCTGCATCCACTAAGTCAAAAAAGGTGAAGGAAAAGCTCTTTACTTCGGAGCAACTGAAGAAGTTTGACGGGAAGGATGAGAGCAAGGGGCCCTATCTCTCCATCCTGGGTCGTGTTTATAATGTGAGGAAGGGCAAGAAGCACTACGGCCCTGGTGGAGGATACGAATTCTTCTCAGGTGTGTCTTATGTTTGTATGGTAGTGTTATTGTTAAAAGTACGACATCTTAATGACTATCTGTACGGTTGACACATTACTCTGTTGGTTTACTTACCTGGTTGGCTACCCTTGGTTTCAACAGCCAGGGTTCTGCTACTAGGGTTTGCATGCAGCACTTAAAACACATAAACTGAGAAACAACTGTACACATGTAGTAGGCAGAGATGTATGCCATATGTGGGTATTGGTTAAAATTGGCTCTATCAATGCTGTCTGGACAAAAAAAAATTCGGTAATACTTTATAAGAAGTCCGCCTCCCCCTTCACCACTCCAGCCCCCCCTACCCCCCAAGACAAGCCTGGGGAACTGTGGGGAACCAGGATTTGGGGGGGAAGCCAAAATCACTGAAAAATGGGCTTCCAAAATTTCCCTACAAAAATCCCTAAATGAAGGAAAATTCCCTAGGCTAAAGTAAGGAAAGTCCCAACTTTATAACCTAACAGCCCCCCTCGTCCCCCTGCTAACCAAGTGGGGCACGGCCCCCCCCCTTATATATGATGCGCTGGAAAATAGTTTTTTTTTTTTCTTACTTTCGGTGGGTGAGCATATTTAAACTACTCCAACCGAACTTTACAACCTGCTAACGAGGAGGCTTCGACCCCCTCGACCCCCCTCCTAACCAAGGGGGGCTGTGCCCCCCCTGGACCCCCCCTGCTTCCAAAATTTCCCTAGAAAAATCCCTAAATTAAGGAAAACTCCCTACATGGGGGGGTCCAGGGGGGCACAGCCCCCCTTGGTTAGGAGGGGGGTTAGCAGGGGGGCGAGGGGGGCTGTTAGATTATAAAGTTGGGACTTTCCTTACTTTTGACTAGGGAATTTTCCTTCATTTAGGGATTTTTCTAGTGAAATTTTGGAAGCCCATTTTTCAGTGATTTTGGCTTCCCCCTCAAACCCCGGTTCCCCACAGTTCCCCAGGCTTGTCTTGGGGGGTAGGGGGGGGCTGGAGTGGCGAAGGGGGAGGCGGACTTCTTATAAAGTATTACCGAATTGGTTAGCAGGTCATAAAGTTTGGTTGGAGTAGTTTAAATATGCTCCCCACTCAAAAAAAAAAAAAAAAAAAAAATATTTTCCGGCGCATCATGCATGTGGGGGGGGTCCAGAGGGGGGCGCAGCCCCACTTGGTTAGCAGGGGGGCGAGGGGAGCTGTTAGGTTATAAAGTTAGTACTTTCCTTACTTTTGAGACGAGGGAATTTTCCTTCATTTAGGTATTTTTCTAAGGAAAGTTTGGAAGCCCATTTTTCAGTGATTTTGGCTTCCCCCCCAAACCCCGGTTCCCCGCATTTCCCCAGGCTTGTCTTGGGGGGTAGGGGGGGCTGGAGTGGCGGAGGGGGAGGTGGACTTCTTAGAAAGTTTTACCAAAAATTCTGACAGTTTTTTATGTGTTTTAAATGAGTGACATTTTATTCCCTGGAAATCACTAGTTTTTAGTTCCCCCTCCCACAGATGTTTGCAGTTTGAGAAAAACAGATGTCAGTTTAATCTAAAACACATCAAAAACTATTGGCAAAAATTGTTTTGTCTACTGTAATAACAATGATATACATATCTGTCCCACCTTATTTGCAGGGGTTAGGGGACATGGATCCCTGCAAATAGTAAATTTCTGTTAACCACTTAACCCCTGGCATATTTCAGCAGTCTTGTGCTGCAGCCTGGAATAATTGGGCAAAAGTTGCCCTTGGGAAAATATTCGCCAAAAAAAAAAAATAAATAACCTAGATCAATAAATCAAACGGCATATGAAAGTACATTCCTTGGACTTCAAGATGGCGGTCTTGTTTGACCAGTACGCAGACAATGAAGAAGACTGGGGTGGGGGGTGGGGGGCAAACAAGGGTAGTTTGCCCCCAATTTATTGGCACTTCCAAGCACGTCAGAATGTACCACACACTCACAAAGCTGTTTCTATAACACTGGGCTCATATATATGCAGTATCACTTTATTTACATAAGGAATTTTGGTTGTTTGCACCAACAAGTGGGGCACGTATTTTTTTTTTTTTTTTTTTTTTACATCAAATGATGCGGCTCAAGGGCAACAAAAAGAGTACAAAAAAAAAAGCCTGCTACTCGCCGCTCCCACAAAAGTAAAAAGTAAAGAGTAGCCAAAAGACAGGTCAATTTTGTGTGGAGAGGTGTCTTGATACACTTTTCTTGAAAGAGGTCAAGTCATAGGCAGGAGGAAATACAGACAGTAAAACAGTGAAACCTCACCATTTGTGCCCTCTCCATTTGCACGACCTTAATTTGCGGCCATCGTCCCACCATTTGCGCAGGTGGTCTTGCCATTTGCGCACCTCGCCCCCCCACCACTGACTAAGGGTCGGTTCCCCCTAGTGCCGTCTCCCGCGTTAATTTAAATTTCTAAGTAGTATTGGTAAACGTGTCCATGGTGGTGATGAAGGTGGTGGTGGTGACGAAGGTGTTGGTGGTGATAAAGGTGGTGGTAGTGGAGATGAAGGTGATGGCAGTGATAAAGGTGGTGGGGGTTATGAATGTGGTGGTGGTGATGAAGGTGATGGTGGTGGTGATGAAGGTTGTGGTGGTGATGAAAGAAGTGTTGGTGGTTGTTATAGTAGGATATCAATGTATTATTATTATTATTATTATTTAATATCACCATGAATTAGGCATACAATTGTCAATGGAAAAAACCCACGACAGATAGATCATGCCACCTTTAGAAATGTCGTCCATCAGTGTTTACCATCTCAGTTTGTATACAAAGCATTTCATCGTGCGTGGAGGTCACCTTGACATACGTGACCAATTGTAACTTCATTATTTTCCAATCTGTAACTCGTCACTCCTTTATGAGAGTCCGACTGACACACAACGGCAGTCGCTCTCGCTCCGACGCTCCTTGTACATTGTATAGGCTAAGAATATATTCGCCTTAAGGAAGCTGAAGTCTTAATCAGCGCCTTTAAACGCCCCCAGTACACCGTTACATGGTGAAGGTGATGGTTGTGGCCACAACAGCCCTCCGTGCCACAAACTAGCACCCCCCCCCCCACACACACACAAATAACACAAATACACATCAAATAACACATACAAATATACCCCCTGGCGTAACAACTACCCCACATTCTTCACCACCACTTCTTCCATCACCACCACTTCTTCCATCACCACCACAAGTTTCATCACTACCCCACATTCATCACCACCACAACTTTCATCACTACTCCACATTCATCATCACCACAACTTTCATCACTACCCCACATTCATCACCACCACTTCTGTCATCACCACCACAACTTTCATCACTACCTCACATTCATCATCACCACCACAACTTTCATCACTACCCCACATTCATCACCACCACTTCTGTCATCACCACCACAACTTTCATCACTACCCCACATTCATCATCACCACCACAACTTTCATCACTACCCCACATTCATCACCACCACAACTTTCATCACTACCCCACATTCATCACCACCACAACTTTCATCACTACCCCACATTCATCACCACCACAACTTTCATCACTACCCCACATTCATCATCATCACCACAACTTTCATCACTACCCCGCATTCATCACCACCACTTCTTTCATCACCACCACAACTTTCATCACTACCCCACATTCATCATCACCACTTCTTTCATCACCACCCAACTTTCATCACTACCCCACATTCATCATCACTACCACAACTTCCATCACTACCCCACATTCATCACTACCACAACTTTCATCACTACCCCACATTCATCATCATCACCACAACTTTCATCACTACCCCACATTCATCATCACCACAACTTCCATCACTACCCCACATTCATCATCATCACCACAACTTTCATCACTACCCCACATTCATCATCACCACAACTTTCATCACTACCCCACATTCATCACCACCACAACTTTCATCACTACCCCACATTCATCACTACCACAACTTTCATCACTACCCCACATTCATCATCATCACCACAACTTTCATCACTACCCCACATTCATCATCACTACCACAACTTCCATCACTACCCCACATTCATCACTACCACAACTTTCATCACTACCCCACATTCATCATCATCACCACAACTTTCATCACTACCCCACATTCATCACTACCACAACTTTCATCACTACCCCACATTCATCATCATCACCACAACTTTCATCACTACCCCACATTCATCATCACCACCACAACTTTCATCACTACCCCACATTCATCACCACCACCACAACTTTCATCACTACCCCACATTCATCACCACCACTTCTGTCATCACCACCACAACTTTCATCACCACCCCACCCATATATGTGCGCAAATGGTGAGGTTTTACTGTACATGTTTTTCGAAAAATATTCGCACTCGGAAAGGCAACACTCACACCATGTACGTATCTGGTGGCTGCCATTGATTTGATTTTTAGACACAAACACACTCTCTCTCTCTCTCTCTCTCTCTCTCTCTCTCTCTCTCTCTCTGTGTGTGAGTGCTCTCAGCCATACCCAAAGATCGGTACTACGAGCTCTGTGCTCTTCTGTAGGGGAACGGCTGGCTGTCTTGAGAGAGACCCGCAGCAGACCAAGAGGTGAATTACTCACACGCACACACACATGCCCACACATTCTCCACCCACTCAAAAACAATTATTCAAAACCAGTCACACGGGAAAGGGCTTTTTCATCACTGTATAAATTCTTGAAGCTAAAATATGACATATTGTTTTCCTCTCAACACAGTAATGATGTTATGCATGTCCCCAACTCATTGCTCGAAGTGTGAGAAAAAGAGGAAGTGAAAAATCCATATACATAAGGTTTCACTAAGCTGCTAACTTTAGCGCGGAATATCTTGTGCCCTATAATAACCACTTCCAGTCAGTTCTGGGTGCAATGACATTCGTTTCCATTCCTTTCACGTCATTTAAGACTGGTTTCGCCAAGAAAAAAAATCCAAGGTGTGGCCAGCACTGGCGAAATCACAAGGTGTCATATCTGCTGACATTTTACGGGTTAACTTGTACAGCCCCGCTGACGTCTATAGCCATCACCGCATTTGTACGCCAAGGGCCCGCTGCTGTCTATAGCTGACACCAAGCTCCTCACTTTTCCATGGCCAAACCATTCACTCTGTGAACTTTGGGTCTTTTGCATATTCAAGAGGAGGGATTGGTGAGTCTATTGCTGTAAAGTTCTACCTGATGGGTGCATGTATAGCTGCACAATTAGGAAGTAAAAATGAACAATTTTGGGCAAAAATGAGAAGTTGGAATTCATACACTCTTCCCAGGTGCCGCAGTGACACAGAACCTTGTCCATAGTCAAGACTGTTTATGTCATATCTGACTGCCACCGCTCCACTCTTTCCGCCCAAGAGGCTCTGAATATGCTTCTGGACTCTGATTGTGAGTTCAATGAGTCTGAGTCATCTGGGGATGAGTACGAGCCAACTCAGGATGAACTGGCTGAGGTTGAAACCCCCATCATACCATCATGATGAGGGCAGTCACACATGGTGACTTTTTTTTATTTATTTATTTATTTTATTTTTTTCATGTCGTGGCCTATTGCACCGGTAGTCTTCTTCCTGGTGGGGCCTGATGGTTGGCCCAAGGCTTCTTCCCGGTGGGACCTGATGGTCGGCCCAGCCCATTCTGGCGCAGGCGTGTGTTTATAGTGGCGCCATCTTGTGTTGGCTCATGCTGCCCCCCGGAACTCATCTTTGAGCCTCTCTTTGGAGAGGTTATCTAGAGCTCAGGTTGATGGGTGGTCTTCAGGCCAGCATGTGGGTAGTCTTAGGCCACTCGGCGGTGACTGAAAAACCTCAGCTGTGCGGCGGCCAGGATTCGAACCCGCGTCCCTCCTGGAGCTCCTGAAGGCGGGGCCGTCACGCTAACCACTCAGCCACTGCCTCCCCAAACCAGTGGCTTTGTGGAATTACCGTCATCCTGCCACGCTACAGAGGAGGGTACGGTGTCTACTGACGATGAGTCAATGGAGGAGGAAATAGCCAAAATGCGACCTGTCCTGTGTAGCCCCTTGTTTTGAAATGTACCACACCCAAGTGCAGTTCTAAATGAGCGAAAAAAAGGACGCTAACTAGGCTATATCAAAAACATTTTGTGTTTCTTACATAGCATTACCAAGACCAAAATGAGTGACAGAAAGATCAACAGACACAACAATAAAGGTGAATGTATGGTATAATTTGACCCACAGAAATAGTATATATTTAGTTATCACTAAATTTTACACATCTGTGCATGTACGTAGTTAAAGAGACAATCATACTGCTTACAAACATCACTAAAGCAAGAACTATACAGCGTCAGAGTAGAGCAAGATGAGGGAGGTTGGCGGCCGGACAGGAGGACGCACCGAAACGCACTCAATAACCATCCCGCAGAGCAAAAAATAATCTGATATGAGTGTTATTATACCTTTTCCTCTTAATTTTAGATCACTTCCAATTGATTTATGCAATAAAAAATAAAATTCGATAGTGGCTCGGGACTGAGGTGAAAAAAAGCTCAAAATAGTGCAGGTTAAGGAGGTTCTGAATCTTTTTTATTTATTTTTTATTTTTTTACAACAAAGGAGACAGCTCAAGGACACAAAAAAGGAAATGATAATAAAAAAAAAAGCCCGCTACTCGCTGCTCCTACAAAAAAAAATCAAAAGAGGTGGCCAAAAGAGAGGTCAATTTCAGGAGGAGAGGTGTCTATATGTAGGAAGAAAATGTCTTCACCTGTTTGTAATTTCAAACTGAGATCGGGAACAACCTGAGCAGGCTGTGGTGCATGAAGATCTTGAAATGATCAACTGTCATTGGCTGAAGACAATCATGTGACAAGTGAGATATTAATTTCATCGGGTAGTGTGCTTTTGCTTGCATAATTTGCCACGGGTAGTGAGCATTGTCACCTAGGCGGCCAAATGGGGAGATTCACTTGATAGCTATGGTGGTGAGCAGACAGAGAATATCATATTTTAGTCTATTTTTTACTAATCTACTCAGTGCAGCATTTCCATCAGAGTACACCAGGTATTCGTTATATGCGAGGGTTACGTTCTGCAAAAAGCTCGCATGGTGTGAATTCGCATATATTGAACCTATCATCCCATTAATTATAGGGGGCTATGTTCCACGACACGTTTTCAAACCCTCTAAATATTTATTCCGGCACCGTTTCACAATAATAAAGCAATAATAAAGCACATTGCTTGCTTCTGGGGAGACACACCCAAAGTCTACAATTTAAGTTGATAATTAGCTACCTGACGATTAACTTTAGGATCAGAGGGAGGAAAAGGTTAATTATAGGCGAGGAAAGTGCAGGGAAACATTTGCACCCGCCGCCCTCTAGTGTGAATCGGCCACCATACCTCACCAACCAGTCGCACCAGTGCCGCTGCTCGCATAATAGCGAATTTTTCTCGCATAAAACGAATACTTGGCACATTTAGGTTAGTCTCATATGAGCGAATTAGCATATTTTGAACTCGCATATATCGAATAGTACCCGGTGTAATCACTTTCTAAGAGGTTTGAAGGCATTTACGGCATTGAAGAGTATTTCATAAGGTGGGACACAAGATATGGACTCATTGATGAAACCAATCTATCTTAACTGTGGAAAATATTCCAGTTTGTAAAAAACTATGTATTATTATTATCATTAATCTGGTAATGTTCAATCATTATTAACAAGGGAAATGGTAGTGGTAATTCAGTACCACAGACTTTGGGTTAGAAGCGCAGTGAATAGGGTTTCGATCATCTGTCGAATCTCGATGATGTCAAATCATGTATTAAAGATTTTAGAGTAACCCTTAATTGTACTTTAAGGGCATAGCTAATATTACTTCTCATGTCAAGAGATAGAAGAGTGTTTAATGAGTATCTGTAAACATCTGCAGAGGTCTAACCCTAAAATGTTACCCTCCAGAAAGAAATCACAGACAATTATTAAATATGACAAGCCAGTGTCTAACCAAAATCAAAGGGGGTCTACACTAAAGGTCCTGAGAAATAGGAGATAGGCACATACACTGTCTCAAAATCCTCCCACAGTAAGCCCATTAATTCAGTTAGGCCAAGACGAGCTGATCCTCCAATAAAATCTCGTAATGCAGGTGCAAAGCTCCTTAATAGAAACAGTAATCAGCCATCATGACTGCATCCCAGTATCCCTAATACCTGGTCTCCATCTCTTTCATATCCTGATGGAATCTTTCCCCTTGCTCGTTGCTCATTGATCCCAGATTCTCAGGAAACCGGTCCACATGTGAGAATAAGTAATGCATTTTGATGCTCATGTTGCATCTTGTTGCCAATAAAGTTCTTAACGACAAGAACAAAACCCTTCCACACTTCCAGTTCCACTTTATTCATTGAGTTTTCAAACTCTGGATCTGTGATGATCTGATGGAGTTGAGGACCGTCAAAGATGCCAGCTTTCAACTTCTCCATGGTTAGTCCTGGAAAAGCGTGGCACAAGTAAGTGAAGCAGCCGCCATCCTTGTCCAGAGCTTTGGTGAACTGTTTGATCAAGCCGAGCTTGATGTGCAGCGGTGGGAAGAGTCTCCTGTCTCTGTCCACCAGAGGGTTGTTTATGACGTTCCTTGCTCTGCAAGGCACCAGTTCCTCCCGTACAGGCCAGTCCTTCTTCGTGTAATGCTGAGCTTTGTCCCTACTATCCAACATGCACACCTGGTGAACCCAGACGGTTGTCCCAACAAAAAGTTCAACATAAAAAATTGGCGCATGTAAACTCTTCAGAATTCGTTTATTTAAAGAAATAAGAAAGAATTTTGCCTCATATGAATAGAAAATACCCGTACGTGTAAAAAAAACATAAAAAACATCATGTGGCGATTGATAAAAAAAAGTTGACCTGATTGAGCAAAATCAATGTGATTTTTTGATTCAGCACATCAAAATTGTCCTACATCAGCTCAAAAAAAATTTAACAATAAATTTGTTGTTGGCCAGTGTTATTGTTCCTGTAACTTAATTTTGGCACACTTTTACTTCTTCAACTGGGTCTTTTACTTAATGCTCTTTCATCTAAATATGTATCTCCTATTACTGTCTCTAGTTTTTAGCATTTTTATTTATTACCATATATTGAAGATGAATAACATCGACACTATATTTGTGAAACCTGCAGTTACGTTTATATTAGTTTTGCGATTACTTTTTCAATATTTTGGACTGCAGTTCATATAATCTTTCACTGTCATTAATTCACCTGAAAGTTTCAGGTTAGGTGTTTTATCTTTAGCATTACTTCATGGAGCTACATGAAGTGCAGCCAGTTTTTTCTACTTCTTATACATAGCTTATACTGAAAATTCATTTTATATTTCAGGTCGGGATGCAAGTCGATCGTTTGTTAGTGGGGACTTCTCTGAGGCTGGCCTTGTTGATGATGTCTCAGGGCTATCTGGAAGTGACTACATTGGTCTGGATGAGTGGGTGAAGTTCTATGACTCAGACTACAAGTATATTGGTAAGTATGCATGAAGAATGAAAAACTGCTGTTGATAACTTGGCGTACACCTAACAATCACCAAATGGGGAGGTACAAACTTGGCGGAGGGACTTTTTTGGCAGCCATAGCCGGTAACAGGCTAAAGAGTAGCCTATCCAGACATTCAGTTTTAATTTATTAATGATCCACGAGACATCCTAGAGTTAAATCAAAGTATGTGTTTATCTTTGTATTCATTCATACACACACTGGTAGTATTTCTGTGGTGTCTGATTCACTTGTTTGAGTGAAATTCTGTTGTGATAAACAGGCACCAATTCGGATCATGAGTAAAAATGAAACGGGTAATATAAGTTTTGCCTCCATGAAATATACACAAATAGATAAATATGAAAGTTCATGAAGTCACAATAAGTGACATCACCTGCTCTGCGCAGTAAAAATATGCTATTTCAGGTATCTGACACCCGTAAAAAGGCGTGGGCGCTGCCCCTGGGCTCAGAGCTACAGCCTAAACGTTGCCAGATTGTCGTACTCAGCCGATTATATTCCCCAACTTCCTACCCCCAAACTGTCTTCTGGGCTCCAATAACGAAACTAATTTATTGTTATCATTAAAAGAGTTAGATTCTGATGTTTCTTGGGAATAGTTAGTCGTCAGAAACAGGTAAATACTATGGTCTGAGTACAGGTAACTCTCGATTTACGTGAGTTTTATGTCCTTGAGGAGGTCACGTAAATCAAAAACAATGTAAATCAAATAAGAGGTAGGTTTGTATCGAAAAATAAATATTCACTTCATTCAGTGGAAAGAGAGAGAGAGAGAGAGAGAGAGAGAGAGAATATCCATATCACCGAGATATCCACTCAGGCACTCAGTCTCAGCCTCACTCGGTACCGGTACCGAGCAGTCTGGTAACGGTACCGTACCGTATAGCTAGTACCGGTACTGGTACTGGTACCTGCCCACCCCTATTGTTCAGTAGCATGGCAGCGTGGGTACTGTATTGTTGTTCAAGTGGTGCACGGGAAGAACTGAGCTCAGCTTTGTGGCCGCGGCGCCGTGTGAGTCCAGTTGCGTGAGACATCTGGTGGCCACTCCATAAAATATCGCGTATAAGTGAAAAAACGTGTAAATTAAACCAAACGCGCGTAAATCGAGAGTTACCTGTACGACGATCTGGCAACGGTGCTATATGTGTTTTCATATTATTGTTCTGTTGTTTATGCAATGTTGTGTTCAAGAAAAAGAATACTCATAATTTTAGTTAGTTTTTGGTTATAAGGATTCTTTTTCGAAATACAATTATAACACTACCTCCTCTACCTTAGCAAATGTCCTGAATCCTGGATCGGCTATGGTGATGATAGGTGCGCCTATTCGAGCAGTACAAGCTACATAAAAAATCATATTGGAAAAATAATATTCATGTGTTCATTATTATTTTTTAATATTAGTTATAATAATGGGGTAAATATGATATCAGAAACTGTTCATCATCAGTATGTACGAGGAGATATTTCGCGCAACACCGGCCCGGCCGCCATTTGCATTGTTTGAAAACCACACAATCACCCACACAACAAACAGCTGCATGCCGCGTGTCACCAGAACCGTGTGAATTGTGTCTTGCCAAGTTGTCTGTCATAACCTACGAGTGTTGGTGAGAATAATATGCTAATGATGATATCAGAAGCTGTGCATCATCAGTTTGTATGGGGATGTATTTCTCACAACATCAGCCCGGCTGCCATTTTCATTGCTTTACTCAAGGACACTTGTCAATTCAAGCAGTACAGATTACTCCAAAAATATATAAATTTCGGGAAACTGTACATCGTCAATGTTCTTTAACCCTTTCTTTGCGCGTGGTGCGAGATGCGACTATCCCCTCAGGTGCAGTCAGGCAGGCCAATGGGGGTCTCTTTTAACCTCTGTATCTCAAAAACTATTCATCACAACTAAAAACCAAAAACACCATTGGAAAGAGGAGGTCCAGATCTATAGGAGTCAGTTATGTATGCCTCTCTTGCGAACGTACATGTCTCCCTCGACCCCCCCACTGCTAAGGAGACAAGGGAATTTTCCCTATCTTTGGGAAATTTTTTGGGAAATTTTGGAGGTCCATTTTTCAGTCAGTTTCAGTCCCCCCCCAAAAAAAACCGATTTCATACAGGTCCCCAGGCTAGTCTGGGGGGGTAGGGAGATACAAGTGAGCATGCGCCATACCATGCTGGAAACCAACATATGAGCACACGCACTACTGATTGCGCCAGTGGGGCGTTCAGAGAGAGAAAATTGAGGTAGGTTTTTAAAATTCATTGCGAGTTGTTTATTATTTGTGCCACATGGTGTAACCATTAGAAATGCTCCAAATTATTTGATCTACAACTTGAGTGTGATCTTAAGTACCTTGGGTGTATTGTGACAAACTGCAATAGAACCAAGAGTAAAGGTAAAGGTAAAATTGGGTGCTGAGTGGTAGCGTGCTGGGCCCACATTCACCACGTGATGGACGACGCGAGTTCGAATCCCCACGCTACCACCTCGGATTTTTAAGTCACTGCCGAGTGGCTTAAAACTACCCACATGCTGTCCTGAAGACCACCCATCAACCTGGACTTTAGAGGAAACCGTCCAAGTGAATCAAGAACGAATTCCGGGGGGCAGCATGAGCCAAGAGAAGATGGCACCACTATAAACACTTGCCTGCGCCATGACGGGCTGGGGCTGAACACCATCCAGGCCCCTCAAGCAAGCCTACTGGCGCTATAGGCGTAGACATTAAAAAAAAAAAAAAAAAAAATGCTATAGCTGAGCGTGGCTGCAGTGCTCATTTCCGTACCATTGGCCCTTTGAGCCTGTGGCAAGGTAAGACATTACCTCAGGACATTGGTCAATGTGGGTTCAGAATTGCCACAGTTTACCTTCCCTGGGTTTCCCCAAGTAAATACCTAGTTATTCGACCGATCTGAAAGGGAGGATGAACAGCTGGGTGGGTTGCACATCTATTGCCCGGGCCAGGAGTTGAACCAGGGCCTGCGGATTTGTGACCAGGCACACCAACCACTACTTCATGGAGGTTCACCATATTATAGATGTAAAGGTGACTGAGAAGGAACTGGCCACCTTACTCCATATGCTGATAGTCCTGCACATGTGTGATGCAGCTCACCAATGTTATACATTCCTCCAAGAAGTATGGGACCCCTTTACTTACTCTATCGTCTTCATAGGGGAGATTTGACTGTGCATAGTAAGGATGTAGCTTTCATAACCCTGAATCTTTACATTATTCATGTAGTGGGCGAAGTGGTGGCTTAGGGCCGCTTTCACAGTCATTTTGTTTGTTTTGATTGTTACTAATGGTGGCGATCGATGCTATAGTTTTCCACGTGAAACTGGCCTATGGGGTAGTGGTGGCTGCAGAGGAAGCGAGAGGTGTTGAGAGTGTGTGTCAAGGTGCGGGGCTAGGCTAACCCTGCAGCGGCCAGCCAGCCAGTTTTACGTGGAAATACTATAGTGGCGATCGCCGCCATTGGTAACGATCAAAACAAACAAAGTGACTGTGAAAGTGGCCCTTAGTGGTCAGTGTGCGGGTGTGGTGTCATGGAGGACTAGGGTTCAAGTCCTTGCCTGCCGCTACATGATGACAGTATTCAATAATTGCCGAGTGGCCAAAGACTATCCACGTGCAACCTGGCTCTAGCAAAACTCTAAAGAGGATTAACCCGGTAGCAGTGACGTGCCAAATTTGTGGCTTTACCGTGTAGCGGCGACGGGCCACATTTGTGGCTTTACTGTGTAGCAGCGATGGGCCAAATTTGTTCCATGAGATAAACCCCCCAAAATAGATGATACATAATCTGATCACAAATGCTTTGATATATATTATTGTGTGAGGGGTGATTTTTTCTCATTTTTCTCACTTGGAGGGACCATTAAGAAACATGATCCCCACTGCTACAGGGTTAAGTGAAGCTTCAGGGGACAGCATGAGCCAAGCAGGATGGTGTCTATAAAAACACACTTGCCTGCACCACTAATGCACAATGGATGACCAGCAGGTCCCATCAAGACAGCCTACTGGTGGTATGGCCCAAAACATAATGAAGAGAAACACAAAGGTAATTATGTTTTATCCAGCCTATATTAGTAATTTTTTCCATTGTTTAGCTGGTTGTTTAGATTGTTTAGACGGTTTCATGTGTGATCCCTTTCCTTAACCCGGTAGCAGCGGGGATCATGTTCCTTAATGGTCCCTCCAAGCAAGAAAAATGAAAAAAATCACTCCTCACACAAACCATTTCATAATATATATCAAAGCATTTGTGATCAGATTTATGTATCATCTATTTTGGGGGGTTTATATCATGGCGCAAATTTGGCCCGTTGCTGCTACTCGGTAAAGCCACAAATTTGGCCCGTCGCTGCTACACGGTAAAGCCACAAATTTGGCCCGTTGCTGCTACTCGGTAAAGCCACAAATTTGGCCCGTCTCTGCTACCGGGTTAACTACTGTATGCACAAGCCAAGTACAAGGCTCACTTCATTTCTCTTGACTGGGATGCACTATCTCACCGTGTGCAGGTTTTTACAGTGCAATATTAGGCTCTAACTGTGACATATAGCAAATTATGGCACTAATTTCCATGTTATTTATTCTTCATCATCATCATCATCGTTTAACGTCCATTTATTCCCGATGGTGGGGTTGGACGGGATATGAGCCTCCTCCACTGTTGCTGGTCCATAGCCATTTCTTCTGTGATGTTCAGCCTCCTCATATCTTCCTCCACCACCTTTCTCCACATCTACCTTGGCCTTCCTGGTGGTCTTCTGCCCTCTACCTCAAAGTTCAGTGCACATCTTAGGATGTGTTCTTCTCCTCTTCTCCTCACATGTCCAAACCACCTTAATCTCTATATTAATTACTCTTGCACTCTATTTCAGGAAAGTTGATAGGCCGGTATTATGATAAAAATGGTGAACCAACACCCTTTTATTATGAGACACAGAAGTGGATCTCAGAAGCCTATGCCAAAAAGGAGAAGGATAACGTGGAAAAGAAAATTTTTCCTCCTTGCAACTCAGAATGGAATCCTGAATCCGGATCAAGACTTTGGTGCACAAAACGAAGGTGAGGCCAAAATAGAAAAAATAGATTTAGTATTAGCTGCCAAAACTACATAGTTAATAAAGTTATTTTCATGCTGACTGCTCTTCTTAACTTGCTAACTGCATGTCTCCCCCCTCCTGCGGCCTCGCCTCACACGACTTTCTGATCAAGCTCATCCCTATACTGTCCAAACCCCTTATGCAAGAGTTAACCAGCATCTTCACTCTTTCGTCCCTCACGCTGGTAAACTCTGGAACAATCTTCCCTCATCTGTATTTCCTCCTGCCTACGACTTGAACTCTTTCAAGAGGAGGGCATCAGGACACCTCTTGATTTCTCTTTTTGGCCACTCTACTCTATTTAGGAGCAGTAAGTACCGGGCTTTTTTTTTTTCATATTGTTTTCTTTTCTTTTCTTTTTTACGCCCTTGCACTGTCTGTGCTGTAAAAAAAAAAAAAAAAGCTTCATATTTTTCATGTAGTATTTATACATTTACTATTTTCTTATATTTTTATTCTAGTTTTTGTTACCAACCTTTTCCCTGTCCTTGACTTACTTTTAGTACTAGAAACTGTTTGTCTATATGTTCTTCAAATTTATTAAAGATGTTTCCTCAAAATCATTGCAAAAGAAGTAAAAAAAATGAAAAAAATGTACTGCTTATATATTGTGCTCAGATGTTAGGTTTAACCCAGTAGCAGCGGGGATCATGTTTCTTAATGGTCCCTCCAAGCGAGAAAAATGAGAAAAAATCACCCCTCACACAAACCATTCCATAATATATATCAAAGCATTTGTGATCAGATTATGTATCATCTATTTTGGGGAGTTTATATCATGGCACAAATTTGGCCCATCGCTGCTACACGGTAAAGCCACAAATTTGGCCCGTCGCTGCTACCGGGTTAAGAGAACGTTAGGACATTGATTTAGCATAAGATACATACCGGTGAAACTCATGCTAAATCAATTTTGTGGTCTACTGAAGTATTATTTCAGTGGAGTTTATTAGTTTAGTACCAGAGATAGGGAGCAGGTTGGTATCATTAATTTTAGAGTATGCATCTTGTATGTGGGAGGGGTTTCACACACACCTCCATTAGACAGAATAGAATCAAAGGCCTTTAGTCTCATCACCTCCCCGCATCTTTCTGACATTCTCCTACCTCTTAAATTCTGTTGTAATGTATCCTCTTTTTTAAAAATCTTCTATCACTGTTTCAAGCTGAGTGCTCTTTTGGAGCTGTATTAATAAAGACTTCTAGAACACCCCCACCCCCTCCCCCTATAAAAAAAAGCCTTGACCCTGATCTGGTCTTGCTGGGGGGCCCTAGCGTGCGGCAGGCTTCCCCAATGCATCAGCACCCTGGGAGCCTGCCATCAGTGATGGGTGCAGGGCAAAGCCTACAGGACCCCTGCACCTTGAAGGAAGAAGGGCCCCCTAGCCCCTTTTTTTGTGTTCGGGGTGGCTGGGGTACGTCCGCAGAACCAAACCCGGGGTTAACCTTCGGAGGGCTCCGTGTGTGGGCTCCTGGAACGTCCGGAGCCTCTCGAAGGATGATTGACTGTCCTTCCTATCAGATGAGCTCAAAAGGCTGAGGTGGACATAATGGGACTCTCTCAGATGATGAGGCTTGGCAGTGGTTATATCACCTACTACAGTCTGCGTCAATTGACTTTTCGTACCGCTTTTTTCACATGTAAATATGCATTCATTGTATGCAAATCTTGTTATAACAGTAAATTAAACAAACATTTTATTTTTCACAAAAATACTCACCAATTATGTAACCAATAGTTGGTTGGATTGCCCTTCCTCTTGAGAACTTCCTCTAGGCGTTAGGGAAGAGATTCTGCGAGGCTCTTCAGATTGTCGGAGTCAAGCAGCTCCCAGGCACTGCGCAGCTCAGCCTCCAGCTTGGGCGAAGATGACGTGTCTTTTTCTCTCAACCTGGCTTTGATTATGGCCCAAAGGTTTTCGATGGGTGAAAGATCAGGAGAGATCGCTGGCCAGTCCGTGATATAATTAATACCACAGTCAGATAGCCAGGCTTTTATCAGTTTTGCCGTGTGTGGTGGTGCGCCGTCCTGCTGGAAAATGTCTGTGTCACTCTTCTCAATAGACGTCTCCAAGTGCTCATTCAGAATTATATATATATATATATATATATATATATATATATATATATATATATATATATATATATATATATATATATATATATATATATATATATACAGTAAAACCCCAATTATCCGAAATGGAAGGGGGGAAGCCTCTTTCAGATAAGCCGATTTTTCGGATAATCCGGATTTATGGCCGCCATTTTGATTTTTGAAAGAAGTGAGGTTGAAGCACAGGTAGAACGCGATGCGACTGCCCAGTGTGAAGTGTGTGACGCGACTGCCGCCGACTGACGATGTAAACAATGAAACCAAACAAACACACGCTACACTAAACAAAGTAGTACGCTTAAAACATGTGATGTAAATGTTTTATTGTATGTTTGTCTGTGTGTCTCCTTGTCTGGACCAGTGTATGTTGATACTTATGAGCGTTGCAGATCTGAATTGTGAATGTTGCAGAGTGCGATTGTGAATGGTTGTGCAAGCTTGCAAGTGTGACCTTGATGCATCGTGCAGGTGGAGACACAGTATGATGACTCATATTATCGCGAACTCGTATGTTGGAAGGGAATGTGGCATGGAGTGGAGAGGGAGTCGTGTTTGTGTCGTTGTCTTGAGAGTACGGTGTGAGTAGTCGTGCAGTAGTTTGTTCGTTTCGCCGCACCTACGCCCTTGCTGGGGCGCAGGTGCGGACGTGGTGTTGTTGAGCGTTTGTTTAATGTTTTTGGTCGAATACATTGATCTATTCGTTACAAGCTATTTCGCAATACGTATTAGAAAGCATATTCATTTTAACTGTTCTTATCAATTTTAAATGTGTTAATATAGTACATATGTAGTTACTTTTATTTATTTTGATGTTTTATAACATTTTAGTATAGAAAAAAAATTTAATTGAAATATCCAGATCAATGTCGGATACTCCTGTTTTTCGGATAATCCGCTTTCAGATACTCGGGGTTTTTCTGTATATATATATATATCTATATATAGATATATATATTTATATATATATATATATATATATATATATATATATATATATATATTTTTTACGTCTCCGCCTATTGCGCCAGTAGGCTTGCTTGAGGGGCTGGATGGTATTCGGCCCCAGCCCGTCATGGCGCAGGCAAATGTTTATAGTGGCGCCATCTTCTCTTGGCTCATGCTGCCCCCCGGAACTCGTTCTTGATTCTTGGACGGTTTCCTCTAGAGTCCGGGTTGATGGGTGGTCTTTATGACAGCATGTGGGTAGTTTTAAGCCACTTGGCGGTGACTGAAAAATCCGAGGTGGTGGCGTGGGGATTTGAGCTCGTGTTGTCCATCACGTGGTGAATGTGGGCCCAGCATGCTACCACTTCAGCCACTGCCTACCCTAAGTAATAATAGGATTCTTTAGTCACAGTCTCATTTTGCGGTAATATCACTGTCACCCAAGCCACCATACCCAAAGCTGCTCCACACCATTAAATGCTGAGGGTGTTTTACAGCAGCAGCGGCGCGATTCTTTGCAAAGGGGTTCAAGTCACGCGTCCACCACACTGTCTGTCCTGATGTGGCTTCAACAGACCACAGCACCCTCTTCCATCTCTCTAAGTTTCAGTCTTTATGTTCCTTGGCGAACAAAACCTTCCTTTTCCTCTGTACGTCACTAATCAGGGGCTTTCTCCACGCCCTCACTTTTCTGTATTCAAGGTCATTGTGCAGCACACGCCACCGAGGAGGTTTGGATGTTGCTCCTTAAGTTTTCTTGCCGTAAGAGTCGGGTTACATTCAAACTCCCTCTTTATCAGTTTCAAAGTCCGAGGGGCAGTGCTGCGGGGCCTGCCTCCTCCGTGTCCATGTGCCGGCGCCTTCACGCCTCTGCGATCCTTGAATCTCCTCACAATGTTCTGGACGGTCCTCGGCAGCACACCAGTATTCCGACTGATTTCACATGTTTTCAAGCCTAATTTATGGCACTGCCTGGAGGAGTTGCTGAGTAAGACCAGATTAACACTTAAAGCGCGGGCTAGATTTTGCTGTGACTGGCCTGCCACGCGGGCATATTCACTCAAAAACACACCTCACTTCAACCTCAAGTATCTTCTCTCTTACTGAGCTAACGTTGCTGAATGAGGTATCATTGTAAAGTCCTTTTCCTTAGCTGTCCTTTGATGTTAATTTGAACACCATATAAGCATTGGTAGAACGAATACAGAGTTATGAAGTAGGAACTATGAAAACATATTATTATAGACAGATACCCACCTCTATTGTTCTTATTTTCTATTTAGCAAGCTTCTGTGTACCATACCCATATAAAGCTCAATAACGGCATGTTTACTGTACTTGACAACACACTAATTAAATCTGGCGGTGCGTTCATTAAAAAAATTCCATGTCCACTATTGTGGACACCCGCGCTTTAAGGGCCCTTAAAGTGCGGGTGTCCACAATAGTGGACAGCCGGAGCGTGGGCTCGTAGTGCGGGTGTCCACAATAGTGGACATGGCATTTTTTTAATGAACGCACCGCCAGATTTAATTAGTTTGTCGTCAAGTACAGTAAACATGCCGTTTTTTAGCTTTATATGGGTATGGTACACAGAAGCTGTAAAAAAGTGATGCTTTTTATTGCTAAATAATAGTTTGGACATGTGAGAAGAGGAGAAGAACGCATCCTGAGACATGCACTGAACTTTGAGGTAGAGGGCAGAAGACCACCAGGAAGGCCAAGGAAGACATGGAGAAAGGTGGTGGAGGAAGATATGAGGAAGCTGAACATCACAGAAGAAATGGCTATGGACCAGCAACAGTGGAGGCGGCTCATATCCCGTCCAACCCCACCATAGGGAATAAATGGACGTTAAACGATGATGATGATGATGATTAATTTATGGCAGTATCACACACATGATATTGTTATGAGACATGTACTTTCTAGACATAATGATAAGGAAACAATGAACACAAAATGTCTCACGAGTACAAGCGAAAAAATAACAAAGCCCGCGGTGAAAGAAAACATTGACAGCACCTAAAAAACGTTACATAAGTGACTGACGTCTCCAAGTGCTCGTTCAGAATTATATACAGTCGTCCCTCAAATAGTACGGTTTCAGTTTTATACGGATTGTCATGGAAATTTTTTTTTAGGATTTTTAAATTTCCCGCTTGTCACACCAAGTAGCCATGGCATGAGTGGCAATGCTGTTCTACCAAAACACCTGCTGAAAGCTCCCCATATGATGGAAGCACTGACATGAGTTGCCAGCTCATCGATTTCTCTCAGCCTATTTTTCGTGGTTGTGTTGGAGGGTTTCTCCGATTCGCTCCAATCGAGTTTCGTACTTGCAGACACGAAAAGTCAATTGACGCAGACTGTACAGTAGAGCCTCGTTTATCCGGCATCCAAAACTATGGCACCCTCAAAACAATGGCACGGATCTGATCTGCCATTATGAACCCTCTCGCGCACTGTAAGTTTCCATTAAGTTTCTGTTCCACTCATCTTAAATTTCTCAGGCCCGACCGGCCTTTTTTTGCCGCTGCAGTACTCTACATTCCCGGATGTATTTTACCCTCACAGATATATTGTACCCCAATAAATTTGGTATCAATGGCTTCATAAAGACTTGTACTAGAACATGCACAAATAAAAATAGAGGAAAATATATATATAAACAATACAAACTTGTTTCAAGTCTCTATTGAGTATTGCAAACAATAAATCCAAAGTACTAACTCTTCCCCACTCGCTAGCTTGAAATTTTGTGGGCCAACTTTTTTAGCTGAATATATGTTTCGACGCGGAATTTAGTGAGGATTCTTATGGCATCCTCAAATTCCTCATACGCCTATCAGTTCCTGAGTTACACCGAGAAAACTGTACTTTTTCCCTCTCCCGTCAGAGTAGGCTAACATAAAAATCGCTCAAAGCTCCTCATCTACGCTCCTTAGAAAGGTTGCCATATGTTACCATTAAGAAACTTATCCCAACAAATGACGCTTCCAAATTTGACGCACTTTCACTGAAAACTTAATTTTTAATAAATTTTTTAAAGTTTTATGACGCGTTTCGCGTCATCGTGCACCAGGACCTTTTACCCTTGATGATGTGAAACGCGTCATCGTGCGCGAGAGGGTTAACAGTGTTGCTATAGAAAAATTGCAAAAAAAGCAACAGAAACAACACAACACAGCGTCTAAGGAACCCAAACGGCGTACCAGCGGAATGTAAACAACGTGCCAGCCTCAGTGCAATGCTTGGTGACGAAGTATTCTTCTGCCACGTGAAGTTTGTATTTATGACGCAAATGTCAAAAGTCAAAACAAGAATTATTTAATCATTTATGGGGACCACGTCGTAGGTCGAGACCGTCGTAACACGAGGATTGCCTGTACTGGTACTGACAGAGTTGGGTATGAGCCCTGTGTTGGTCCCCATGGTTCTGGTACCAGGAAAATCAGCTCTCCTGAATTTTGCAAGATCCAGGAGGTTGAGAATTGCGGGTTCTTGATACCAGAGACCAGAGCTGCACCGCTGGACTTGGTATAGCAATGCTGGAAGGGTAGCTAAGGAGATTGACCACATCCTCATAAGTAGGTACTTGTTGGAGGATCCTTCAGAACTGCGGGGTTTTCTGGAGTGCTGTGTTCTTTGCAACTGACCATAGGCTTGTTGTTGCAACACTCAAGCTTCATGTCAGGTCAAGAAGAATCTCAAGATGCAACAATACTGTTTTCCTCATCAAGAGGCTGAAGGACCTGGCATGTTTTAGGAGTATTCAATGAAAGTCTCAAATTTATTCAATATGCTCAGCACCTTTGAGGACCCTGTTGAACTGGGAGATACCTTCAAACGTGAGACTTTTCGAGCCGCCAAGGAGTGCACTAGAGAGCGCCCGAGATCTAGGAGTGGATTTGCCTTGGCAGAGACGCTGGAGAATATTGAGAGTCACACTGCTAGACTTGCTGGGAATTGGGACCAGTATAGGGCTCAGTCAAGTAGGACTAGAGCTCTCCTGAGGAGAGACAAGGAGAGGTATGTCAGGAGTCTTGTTGAGGAAGTTGAGGGACATTTAAATGCAAATGACCTCCGACATGCTTACTGAGCTGTGAAAAAGCTCCGCTCCAAGCCTCCCTCTCAGGTGAGCGCTATCCGAACAGCTGATGGCTGTCTCGTGTTAGACATGGATGGGCAGAGGGCTTTTTGGGCTGAGTACTTTGAGCAGTTGTACACAGCAGAACCTCCAAGTGGGCAGCTTCCAGTTGCTGGGTTGTGGGTGGCGGATGCTGATCCACCCATCAGTGAAAGCCCACCCTCTCTTGACGAGGTCATAGAGGCTGTGGCAAAAGTTGAGGTGGGGGTGGAAAAGCACCTGGTATCTAACATCAATGCAGAGCTGCTCAAAGCTGGAGGTGAGGCCATGATCTGCAGGCTGTATGTGGTCTTGCATGCCATATAGCAGTCTGGTACCATTCCTCCTGACTGGAAGAGGGGGTTGATTGTCCCTGTCTGGAAAGGGAAAGAAGAATGACAGAACTACTGAGGTATTATGCTGCTCAGTGTGCCAGGCAAGGTGCTTACCCGTCCATTACTTTTATAGTACACTTTGAGAACTTGAATCTTCACTAGCCACAGGAACGAATTTATCCCCAGTGTCAGGTACTTCTGTACCGCGAGATCATAAACATAGTTATAGTCCCCTCCTTAGTGACATATACGTTTATACCCTATGCTTTGATCGGTTTGTTATAAAAAGTACTAGTGCACCTGATAAGGACGCACAGGCAGAGAGGCGCGTGTCAAGCATGGGAGAGGCGTCATCCTCATCAAGTTCCTCTTTTGAGCTGCCTGCCAAGAAGAAAGATAACTCATGGACAAGGCAGTACAGTGATGAATTTCTGAAGAATTGCTTTGTCAGGAGTGAACAGGAGAAAGGAGAACCAAAGCCACAGTGTTTGCAGTGAATTCTTGCAAATGAAAGTTTGAAGCCATCAAAATTGAAGAGACATCTTGAGACAAAGCTTGCTAGCCTCACTGGAAATGTGTACCTCGCAGTGATATACAACAGTGTCACAGCAGATAAGTGATAATACAAAAATATTAGAATTTCAGCTGAATTTCTAAATTTTCCATGATTCTCTCTCTCTCTCTCTCTCTCTCTCTCTCTTTAGCTTTATCTAGATATATATTCACTTTTTCACAGTTTCTGGTATGTCACTTTTTTCTGTTTTATTTTCTCTCTATTTTCCTTTGGTTTTCGTGTTTTTACTTTAGTCTTTCCTCGAAGTTGTGTCCGGCTTAGTGGGGAGGCCTTCTAAGGGGGCTCTTTAGGGGGAGATCTGTTTGAAAAAGTATAGTTTGGGGTGCTCTCTCTCTCTCTCTCTCTCATATTTATGATGTGAATTATGCTCAGCAAATGACTCACTAAGACCAGGAATGAACCATGACCTACATCAGACAATGTTTACTCTCAAAGACCAAAATGAAAGACCACTTTTTTATTTTTTTATTTATTTCTTTTTCTTTTTCTTTTTTTTCTTTTACGTGTACGCCTATAGCGCCGTAAGCTCTCTTGAGGGGCCTGGACAGTAGTCGGCCCCAGCCCATCATGGCGCAGGCAAGTGTTTATAGTGGCGCCATCTTCTCTTGGCTCATGGTGCCTCCCTTCTTGATTCACTTGGACGGTTTCTTCTAGAGTCCGGGTTGATGGGTGGTCTTCAGGACAGCATGTGGGTAGTTTTAAGCCACTCGGCGGTGACTGAAAAATCCGAGGTGGTAGCGTGGGGATTCAAACCCACGTCGTCCATCATGCTGTGAATGTGGGCCCATCACGCTACCACTCAGCCACCGCCTACCCTACATTTAAGACAAAAGTTTGGTTTCACAGATTACACTACTGACACTGCACAAATTTTACATACATACAGTTTACATACATACATTTACTAACTGACCTTTTAACCTCTTCTTCACTTGCTAACAAGTGTCATTTGTTTTCAGTGGTGGCATTGAGAGGGATTGGGTTGGGGTGCCCAGGAAACTCTTCATACCAGGCCAGAGCAATTCAAGGTGTGCTTGTGTCAAGAATTTTGGGCCTCCCTCCCATGATCCAAAAAGGGTCACCCACAATGACAGAGGTGACCTAGACCACCCCAACTTACAGGAATATGCAAATTGTGCCCCTCACCAGCCAGAGTGTTTTGTGAAGACTGACTAAATGTTATAGAACAATGGATCTATGTGCTTATACCATCTGTTCACTCTAGCATACATTGAAAATCATGTATTTGTAGGTTATTCATTCCAGTTCCACATGGTAAAGTTTGTTTTTATTAATGCACCCATATCTTGTTTCCTACCTTATGAACTATTCTGCTTTTTCCAAGTATGCTGTTTTACTATCATTGAAACATCTTTGAAAACTGTAGGAAGTGGCTGAGGGACCAAAAAAACAGAGTGTTTATTGAAGGAGTTAGACATGGGTACGGTGAATTCCTGATAAAAAAGAATAACATACAAAAGTGATGGACATCAAAGTAAAATGATGAATTCCTGAAAACAATAAACAAAAGTGCTGGAAAGGATAATTCACAACACAACAATTTTTTACTTTTTTTCTGCTGACCTAAGTTTGAGACCTGTTGGGTAATTTGGGGTCACTGAGTTTAAAAATGACAATAGTCTTTTTTCTATCATGTCAAGTTTTTTTTACCTATGGGCTGCATATTGGCCCCACCTATAGCTATAAGAGATATCATAGGTAATCTTATATGTTGATATTTATTTTATCTATGTATTTTGACAGTTATTTATCTATCTAGGCACACACAAATATATAAATATATATCTGTTAAAAGCGATGGGTGCTCTAAAGTATGATCCTCATGAATGGAGACTTTTTAATGAGTTAAAAAGTCTAAAATGTGTATTACTCCTATTGGTCACTCTGTGCATTTAACCCCTTCAACACGAGGACGCTTATACTGCGTCCTTGCGTGCCACGTACCATATCCGAGGATGTGCATACTGCGTCCTAGCTTGCTTTAGCCAGCTATACGAGTTATTTTATCTCTTTATTTATGCTTACATCTCAACATTATCAATTAATTTATGTTTCTTTATGTACACCATTTAATCCTGCATGTTTTCATTTATAATACATAATGATTATGTTGAGTTTATGGCTGAAAACTTGTTATATTCAATAGCGACATTTGAAATTTGGTGCGCGCGGTGATCTCAGATACGGCACGGGGCACTGTTTTGGCCCGGCCGTAGTGAAGGGGTTAAAAGAGAATCATGAAGACATTAAAACTGTATTAGATTTACTCAAGTATGATGAACACAAAAGGGTCATATGTGTGAATCTGAAAATGGTCAACTTTTTACTTAGCCAACAAGGAGGGTATACAAAATATCCGTGTTTCCTGCGTTTATAGGATTGCCGAGCTTTTTTTTTTATTTATTTATTTATTTTTTTTTTTTTTTTACGTCGCAGCCTATTGCGCCGGTAGGCTCCCCGGTGGGGCCTGATGGTTGGCCCAAGGCATCTTCCCGGTTGGGCCTGATGGTCGGCCCAGCCTGTTCTGGTGCAGGCGAGTGTTTATATTGGTGCCATTTTGTGTTGGTTCATGCTGCCCCCCGGAACTCATCCTTGAGCCTCTCTTTGGAGCGGTTATCTAGAGCCCGGGTTGATGGGTGGTCTTCAGGCCAGCATGTGGGTAGTCTTAGGCCACTCGGTGGTGACTGAAAAACCTCAGCTATGCGGTGGCCAGGATTCGAACCCGCTAAAGACAAACATTGGGAACAGAAACTCTGGCCAGTTAAAGAAAGTTTAACTGTTGGGGGAGAAGAACATCATGCACCAACCCCTAGTTGAAAGAGAAAAAAATTATCTTCCCACCACTTCATAATAAACTAGGACTAATGAAGTAGTATGTCAAAGCTCTTAAGGGGAGCGTCCGGTTTTGAACGGGGTTGCCATATCTCTGGTAATTATGCATGAATCACTCTGATTTTTATGCTGTGAAGTATTGACAACCTGTACATCAATTTTAGACATTCAGTCCCATTCTAGTCTCCAGCCCCGCCAGCCCCCAACAGCCCCTTCTGAAATTTACGAGTGCTATTCTGGCGTTATTATTGGCCCCACAGCCTTTATTTTTTTGTGGCTAAGACACGTTATTATATAGTGTGTTTCTACACTTTTAGATTTTTAAATTTTGCTTTTGTTTGTTTTATGAATTTTTTCATGTTTTTCTTTTTTTTTTTACTTTTTTTGCCAAAAAAATATTAATATAAAATGACAGCTCACTTATATATAAAAAAAACGAAGCGTACTTTTGATTAAGAAACATTCCTCTGCCATTTAGTTTTTGTTTCATTGAAATCAAGCTAAAACTGGCCCCAAAATAGATTTTAGAAGGGTAATAACTTATGTTTTGAGATACGGGCCGATAAAGTTTATTCATTGATCTCACACCTGTCATTACATACTAGGAAGATTTTCAGGTACGATATGTTTTATTATGATTATATGCAAGCTAATAGTACAATCAGGTGTGTTTTTAAGCGTATCAGGCTCCTTCTCCCACCCCTGCCCTTCCTAAAGGCAAGGTGTTATCTTGTCAAGCGCGGGGTACCAATGTTGCCCATACTCCTCATGGTTGTTCAGCTTGATGTTTTCAGTTAGAAGCCACCAGATACATAGTCTGCTGATGCTTCTTCTTTCTTCTCTGGCTTTGGCTTCCGCTGGGCTTGGCTGTGCCTCCTCCTGTCTTTATCTTGTGCTGTGAGGGATCTTCTTAGTGCCTTCGACTTGATATTGAAGGCTGTCAGCAAACATGCCTTCTGGTACCCGAAGTTGTGGTCTAACATTCCTAGGGCACCCATCATTCTTCTCATGCCTGCAAATCCAACATCATCTATCACAGACAGGTATGTCAATGATATGTTGGTCCTCAAGATCTTGGATGTCTTACGTCCAGCTATCACTGCTTCCGGTTTCGAAGTGTTCTTGAAGTTACAGCTTGTGCAGTGCATGTCTATGGTGTTTTCGTATGCATCAGGCTTGAAACTATAATCATAGGCAGGATCTGGGCATGAACAACGAGAGGAAAGTAGGCTTTTCAGCCTCCTTTTCGTCAGCATGACAATCTCGTCGTCACTTTCCACATCTTCATCTCTAGTCTCCATGTCTAGAAGATTTTCTCTAGCAGAGAGTAACAAGGTATCTTCTGTGTCCTTTCCTTGACTCTCCTTTGCGTGGGATGTGCTGGGCTGTGATGTGCTTGCTGTGGGAGTGACGAGTGTGGCGGAGAGTGGTGGTGGCGAGTGCTTGGGCGGCACGGGTTCATCTGACGCGGTGGTGGTGTCAGGTTCAGCATGCTGTATTTTTCTCTGTTTCACATCGATGCTCTTCATCCAGGCATGCTTACTCTGCTTCTTCCTCTTAGATACCCGTCCCATGGCTGTGAGCAGGCAAAAAGCAGGAAACAGCGGGAAAATAAGCAGCGATCTTGAGTCTACGCGAGGACAGATGGCGTGCGCCTTCTCTCCTTCACAGCTTGGCAGGCACAAGCATCTCGGGCTTCTCGGCTGACAGTCCTAGATCCCACACACACTAGCTTTTAGTGTTCCCATATCATGTTCACCAAAAAATATAAAGATTTTGCCGTTCTTTCCACAGTTTTGGGGGAAAGAACCCGACACTATCGATGTAAACAAACAAACGTGGTTGAGTACCGGACCTTTAAATGAGATTTAAACCAAAAGTATCGCGTGTTTTACCATAAATCTTTGTGAAATGACAGCCAATGTGTAACCCAACCACATATTTTTTTTTCACAAAAAGTAATATTTTTCATATTTTTTCGGTCTTCAAACCGGACGCTCCCCTTAATGTGGAAGGTGACTGTTTCAAATTCATATGTACAACATTTCCTGGCTTAAGTTATGATAAAATAAAGGCTGATGTGTTTTTATGGGACACAAAATTTTGGAAAATTTTGTTTAGTTGGTGCAACATCTGTGGTCATATGCCGGAGAGAGACAGAAGGGGAAGGAATTATAGAAGGGAACAGATCCCAGGAGACGGGACACAACCCCCAATTAATACCTGGTACCCATTCACTGCTGGGTGGACAGGGGCGTAGGGTATCGGAAAAGCCGCCCAAATTTTTCCACTCTGCCCGGGAATCGAACCCGGGCTCTCTCGGTTGCGTGTCGAGTGTTTATGGGACTCAAATCAATAAGTTAATGAAATGCCAAAACTTTTTGAGCTCGAAGACTAACAGAAAAAAGAGCATGGGATTTATTTGTGGCTGTTGTGAAAGGATTTTTTGGGGAGCAAAAAGGCAGCAAATTACAATGATTTGGTGAAGACATTGCTTGATAGCTGTCATCTTTTAGGCTGCAACATGAGCATAAAGATTCATTTCCTCAAGAGCCACCTCAATGAATTTCCTGCTACTCTTGGAGACGTGGGTGATGACCATGGCGAGCGCTTTCATCAAGATATCAAGGTAGATGGGACACACACATGATGGCAGACTACTGTTGTAGTATTCAAAGAAACTGTATAAACATGAAACACTCATGGTGCTCCTACACTTCACTGTGTTCCCTGCTCTAACTCTGTACAGCTTTGCAAAATGAATGATCTGCTGCTCTCTCACCCTCTCAAATACCATAACCTTATTCTTTCCAACATTCACTCTCAGCTTTCACCTCTTACACAGGAATTCACCATTTAACTTTGCTTTTCAGCACTTTTGTATGTATCTTTTTTTTATCAGGAATTCACCATTTAACTATCCTTTCCAGCACTTTTGTAAGTATTTTTTATCAGAAATTCACCAATAATTTATCCTTTCCATCACCTTTTTAATCTGGAATTCTCCATTTAATTACACTGGTCAACACACTTTTAGCTGACAGGTTTTGTGGTTGTTTTTAGCTAATTTTGAGGTGCTGATATCAATATATGGCATCCATTTTTTGCTAACACATCAGGTTTTCATTCTATAGTACATCCCTATTTTATAATGTACTGTATGAATAATTTATTTGGTCAGGTGAGTTTACTAAGTCTCATATCTTAAATCCATAAGTTATAATGTCAACAGAATCTGAAATAATCAGTAAAATACAAGATAACATCACCTTTTATTGAATACATCTGGTTAATTCTCAAATATAATGGATAAGGCACAAACAATTGTACAAAAACCAACATATTCGTGGAAGGCATAAACAATTGTACAAAAAACAACATATTCGTGGAACTAATTTACGCATTTGATACAATTTAAAAATCTGCTATAAGTGAATCACGATATGGCAAGGGATTACTGTATCCCTGAAAAGTAAACAGTGGGTGAATATTATATTCAAAAGGATTAAGTTAAAATGTTCAAAAGTATATTAAAAAATTATTAACCCATAAAGTACCGTTGATGCGGCTCACACGTTAAAAGCGATTTACAATTATATACAGTAGAGCCCCACTTAGCGCGAGATCAATTAGCATGAACCGCAATTAGCGCGAGCCGCCATCTACCAAGAAAAAAATTAATTAGCGCGAAAGCCTCAGTAGCACCACAACTGAATTTTTAAAATTGCGCCAAGCCGCCATGATGCGTGGCACAAGCCGCGAGAGCCCTTACTTTAGCAGACAACGCCATGTTGATACAGGGCAAGTGCTTTGTTTACGTTGTGGATGTGGATACGGGCAACTGACCTTGGCCGTGTGTGACGCACACCTGGAAAATTTGGATTTGCCGGTTGTCCAAGCTGCCGCCAACGCGGTGGGAAGAAAAGGGCCCAGTGTGATACCAGGTTACGGTGAACCGACAACTTGCTCCCGGATGGATGCACGGGCGTTGCCAGTAGCCACAACGGTTAGAAGAAAACGGCCAGTGTGATACTGCCTTAAGGCAGCGAGGCCGCTGACTGGGTGAGCGCCGGCAATGACGTCATCGGACTCCCAGCGAATCACAAGCGTGTTTTCAGAGCTCAGCCAATCGTAGTTTTTTTTTTTTTATGCGAGTGATTATTTTGAGTAATTATCAAACCCAAATATGTGCACCAAATATTTTTTTTCATAATGGTTATTTTATTCAATTAGCGCGAATTCAGTTAGCGCGACCACGTTCATCCACCTAATTCTCACGCTAAATGGGGCTCTACTGTACCACTGATGCGTCTCCAAGAACGTAACCCTTGCGTTAATCGAGAGGTGACTGTAATTGATGGTATGTATTTGTTATTGCTGCCAGCATATTATTGATACTGACAACTGTTCACTATGCACAGGCTAGCACATAGTATCCACGAAATAGGACAAGCCGTGTGGCTGCAGGTTGCCTGTGCATGATCTTGCTCACTTCAGACTTGGCTGAACCAACTATAGGAATCACTTATTACAGAAACCTTCTGGAACATTTCTTACATAGGAAATGAGACTTAGTTACACACTGGGTGTGAAACTTATCCCTGCAAAGTAAGCAATGGTTGAATGCCAGATTATCACAGGGCATACAGCACAGACAAAACAATGATACTTTCTTTGTTCTGTTACATGCAGGTTTTCCTGAAAAGGTGGAGGGAAACATGGTTATATTCCCTTCCTTAAAGCATTTTACCAAGTGGCTTCACAACTGCTCTTGAGGAAAGTTATACGAACCTGGGTTATACCCATGATATAATACAGTTGCAAATGCAATTGCATACACTCCACAGTCTGCTCCTCCAGTCTGCTTTGTACACGCCTTCCAGTTGATTACCATCTCTGGCTCCTCAGTGTGAAGCATCCTTGCTAACTCACTGAGGAGATGTGGGGCTGTAACACCTATAAAAAGGGAATCAAAAAGATTCACTACCCCAGGATCACAGCCCACAGTGCTGGCACACAGCCATTGGTTGTCATTCAAATTCAAAATCTGAACCCAACCACCAGCTGGAGCAGCAACACGTGGAACATGAAGAGGCCTGAACAGCATTCGATTCTGTAAACCAGGCATCTCGGGGAACTTGTGCAAAAGGAGACCTTGTGCATGATCAATGGCATTGTCTGCCAACCATGCACCACTCTGTATGGTTTGCATTGCACATGCAATTTGAGTCCAGGTCTGGAGAGGTTGGGATTGCCTGGTGACAGGGAGTGGCTCGGGAGATCTTTTTGGTGCGGGGGTACATCCCGTAATCATAACTTCCTCACATCTGGAGGTTTTGCAGGGTGGTAGTTCATCAGAAGCAGCTTCATACTACTTCCACTTCCCCAAACCAGACTGCTTCTGCCATAATACAGGAATGGGTGTAGTGGTGGTGTGTGCTGCCTTGCCCTCAGTGTCAGGAGCTTCAACAGAAAGGGGAGCAGTAACAGGCCCTAATATCTCTTCCTGCAGAGCCTGACTTGAAGGATCCAAGGCTGTCGCATCATCCTTACGCTTGATGTATGGCTTGAGTTGATCATAAGGACACCACTCCTGCAGAGGCTTCATTTTTCCAATAGGCTGCAAAAGCACTCGCTGGCTGTCATCAATCGCAGCGATACTGAAAAAAGAGGATTATTAACTTTCTTTCAAATGATTTAACTATTCTAAACCCCTTTTCAAAAGTCGACAGCATCATACTCCTGTCTCTCAAATACCAAATAACTTTGTGGTTTTCCCTTCATCTTCTTTCCTTCCTACATCCTGACTTTGACACTACTCTTTGCTGGTCCTCCTCAATCACTGTCTGTCAATAATATGACGTGAGCAGCATACAAACATCTTAAAACATTCCAACTTTCTCCATTCAACATCTTTTATTACTCTTGTTCTCACATCTCTAATTACTCCATCCATTTACACACTGAACAAGCAGGGGGATATTTACAACTTTACCTCACTCCTACCTCCATTTTCAAACTATCACATTCATACCCTTCAACCTTAACCACTGCTGTTGCACCACTGTAAATAAGACTTCATTGCACTGAACAGTTTATGATCTCCCACCCTAGTATATACTTTTGTCATCTCCCACAAATCCTCCCACTCATCTAGATCATAAACCATTTCCAGATCCATAAAGGTAGCATATACTATAGTTACTACGTATCTTTTTCCTAGGTAGTATTTTCTACCAAAAACATCAATGTTTCTATCTGGTTCAAACATCCTCTCCTTTTTCTAAAAGCTCTCTGTTCCTCTTCAATTCTTAGTTTTTTTTTTACAGTTAATGAAGCTGTTCAAGGGCAACAAAAAGAAAGTTTAGAAAAAAAGCCTGTTAATTGCTGCTCCCACAAAAGAAAAAAGTGAAGAGTGGCCAAAATAGAGGCCAATTTTGGGTGGAGGCATCTTGATACACTCCTCCAGAAAGAGGACAAGTCATAGGCAGGAGGAAATACAGATGAAGGAAGGCTGTTCCAAAGTATACCATGGGATGGATGAGTGAAGATGCTGGTTAACTCTTGCATAAGGAATTTGGACAGTACGGGGATAAGCAAGGGTAGAAAGTCATGTGCAGTGGCCATGGGAGGGGGGGAGGTATGCAGTTAGCAAGTTGAGAAGAGCAGTCAGTGTGAAAATATCGAGAGGACAGAAAGAGAGGCAACATGGCAGCAGAATTTAAGAGGTAGAAGACTGTCAGTAAGAGGAGAGCTGATGAGATGAGGAGCCTTGGACTCTGGTCTGTCCAAGAGAGCTCTTTGCTTTCTAAACTGCACTCTTTCGGATTCTATCCCTCTCTCTGTTCCTTTATCTCCAGTATCCTTTGCGTCAATTCTGTCTCTGCTGTGGTAGACGGCCATTATCGTGTGTTGGCAACCTGTTGCCCCAGGTGTATCCAAGTGTGTGGATAATATATCAGCCTACGCATAGTAATTAGTCATCAGTGTCAATAATATGCAGGCAACAGTAACTAATACTGTCAATTATAGCCAATTTTGAGTAAAAATTATTAGTATTCTCCCAAACACCTGTTGCTGATTATAATTCTTAACCCGGTAGCAGCGGGGATCATGTTTCTTAATGGTCCCTCTTAGCGAGAAAAATGAGAAAAAATCACCCCTCACACAAACCATTTCATAATATATATCCAAGCATTTGTGATCAGTTTATGTATCATCTATTTTTTGGGGGTTTAAATCATGGCACAAATTTGCCCCGTCGCTGCTACACGGTAAAGCCACAAATTTGGCCCGTCGCTGCTACACGGTAAAGCCACAAATTTGGCCCGTCGCTGCTACCAGGTTAAACAACCTTGGCGCTGTCCACCACCGAGAAAATTAGCAAGATTTATATTAACCCGGTAGCAGCGATGGGCCAAATTTGTGGCTTTACCATGTAGCAGCGACGGGTCAAATATGTGCCATGATATAAACCCCCAAAAAATAGATGATACATAATCTGATCACAAATGCTTTGATATGTATTATGAAATGGTTTGTGTGAGGGATGATTTTTTCTCATTTTTCTCGCTTAGAGGGACCATTAAGAAACATGATCCCTGCTGCTACCAGGTTAACAAAACAGGTGTTTGGGACATTATGAATAACTTTTAACTCAAAATCAAATATAACTGATGGTATTTGTTATATTGACTGCATATTATTGACACTGACGACTGTTTGCTATGTGTAGGATATGATATATTATCCACACAATCAAACACACCATGGGCAACAGGTTGCCAGCGCATGATGATGCTCACTTCAGACTTGGCCGAACCCACTGTAGTTTTATTCTTGCCCCCCCCACCGTCCTTTATAAACTTATGCTTTGCAAGGAAAAAGAAGTAACAGATTAATACAAAACACATCAAAACTTATCAGAAAAAGTAGTTTCATCCTTGTAAATGAAGGAGTCACAAAAATGAAGAGACTTTAGGAGGTGGGGGGGTGGGGGGGTGGGGGGGGGGACCGACCCACTCCCTATCCTGCTGAAAATGTGTAGCCACTGTACGTCCGAAAATAAAATTTTCACCTCCATATTATAGTTAATGGACTAAATAAATGTCCCTCAACTATAATATGCAGCAGCAAATTTCTTAAAATTATCTAACCCCACATTAATCTCTAAACCTTATCTCTTGGACTTATACAGTCCTTCCCTTAAAAGAAAACAGTGAATCCCATTTGTGCATTTAGCACTTTTGCTACTAATCCCTCTGAACCCTTCCTGATACTCTTTACGGCAATAAAACCAAAAAAATCAGTACTCACGTAACGACAGACATCATCTTTCATGCCATGCCAGATATGTGTCACAGCCACCTATTCCAGTGTGGCATTAATACCAGCATGTGCCGCAAGATTTGCAGTGTGACAGTGCCACAACAGCAACCGGCAGCTTCCTATTCTGTTTTTTGTTGTCTTGACCCACATGGGTATTGTAGTGCAAATTTTCTCCTGTAAAAGACACTCACACATACAGTGATAATGCATAAATCTTCTTACCAATGAATACATCATTTATATCTGCTGACATTGGGCAAAGCTGTGCTGTAGCTACAAGTAAGGATATATTCATATTGTACTTACCCTGTGGTTCATATTGTCCCTTTTGGAGGCACTTTCTGATGATTTGTTTCTGATTTTTGGTGTATTCAGGAGGATAGGTTCTAAATTTTAAGTAAGTTTTGATTACCTCCATTTGCTGTTCATCTGATGATGTGATCACATCAACTCCAGAGGCATCCATATCCATTTCCTAGCTATTTGGAGTAAGCAACAGGAGAAAAGAAATTAGCAAAAAACTATAGACCCTTTTCATTAACACCTGTTATTGTGAAGATCATGAAAAAATTGTGAGACATTCTATAAGGGTAGGCGGTGGCTGAGTGGTTAGCGTGCTGGGCTCACATTCACCACGCCATGGACAATGTCGGTTCGAATCCCCCACGCTACCACCTGGGATTTTTCAGTCACCGTCGAGTGGCCTAAGACTACCCACATGCTGTCCAGAAGACCACCCATCAACCCGGACTCTAGAAGAAACCGTCCAGTGAATCAAGAATGAGTTCTGGGGGGCAGCATGAGCCAAGCATAACTGCCGCCACTATAAAAAAAATTGCCTAAGAGGCCTACGACTGCCCACATGATGTCCTGAAGACCACCCATCAACCCGGACTGTAGAGGAAACCATCCAAGTGAATCAAGAACCAGCTCCAGGGGGCAGCATGAACCAAGAAAAGATGGCGCCACTATAAAACACTAAAACACTTGTCTGCGCCATGACAGGCTGGGGCCAACTACCATCCAGGCCCCTCAAGAAAGCCTACAGGCACTATAAACTGAAACATGAAAAATAAAAAAATAAATCAAATAAGAACAAATTGATAACTTCATGCCAGCATAGATTTGTAAGTGGAAGGTTATACTTATGCACATAAAGTTTATAATAACTAGTTAACATTCTGCAAGGTTAGTTTACTTACAAAAGTTAGAGTTAAAAAGGTATAAAGAATGTAAGTGCTCAGGGTAAAAAGAATTCTTTCAGCAATGAAAGGACTTGCGAACAATGTTACCAGCACTGGGTCTGGGTGTTGGGCCTGGCGGGTTACTGTGTCAGGTGTAGCTTATATACTTTCTTGCTAAAAATATTGACTTAATTCAAAGGTTATGACCTAAAGTATTAATAATGCTGTACCACTTAAAGAATGATCACTGCACACAACGATAGGTTTCCTTCATACCTCGGACAAGTCACTCGACAGGTTGGTTAGCCACTGCCCTCAGTGTTTTTGTGTATATACTCTCCTTACAGTTCCTGTATCTTGTCCAGTGATGGTAGTATCACTAGTATGTAGAATTGTTATGCCGTTCATGGGCACGCATTAATATTTGTCATTATAACTCAAATTCAAATAAATTCTTGATCAGTTGAACCAGAGATTAAAAATAGTGGTTTATTCACTAAGTTTTATAAGGCACTGTTATCACACCCATTATTAGGGAAAAATAATATGGGTAGTGTGACTTAAAGAACATTTCTTGAGGTAAATATATATGTTATAGAGATTCTGATGGTGAACCAAGGGTCAAGGGACAGGGTCCAACCATTTGAGATTAAATTTCATCACTTATCACTTAGAGCTTAGTTTAACTATGTACTTGTAAAGTACTTTAATCATAGATTATCAGACATGATGAAAATAATTAGCACCAATATATCCCTATGGTCCTCCTAGTTGTGAAAGCTTCTACCCAGGAAAAGAAGACAACTGTTATGAAGGATGAAGTCTCCAAGGCATTGAATGGCATACAGATAACTGATTCAAGATTCACAAATGGAGGCAAAATTGTTATGAACTTTGACAATGAGAACAGAAGGAATGAGGCTGCTCAAAAACTGGAGTCTGTTGAGCAAATTATTGCCAAGTGTTGGAAAGATTAAACCAAAGATAACAATGTTCAATGTACATAGAAAGGAAACCAAGGAAAAAATAAGGGAGACCATCTTGGACCGCAATGAGTTCTTATGCACAATTCAAGTTGTTAATAATAAAATTGAGCTGATTGATGTACAGTAGGGCCCCACTTAGCGCGAGATCAATTAGCACGAACCGCAATTAGCGCGAGCCACCATCTACCAAGAAAAAAATTAATTAGCACGAAAGCCTCAGTTAGCGCGAGCAGCCACCACGACTGAATTTTTAAAATTGCGCCAAGCCACCATGATGCACGGCACAAGCCGCGAGAGCCCTTACTTTAGCAGACAACGCCATGTTGATACAGGGCAAGTGCTTTGTTTACGTTGTGGATATGGCTACGGGCAACTGACCTTGGATGTGTGTGACGCACACCCGGAAAATTTGGATTTGATGGTTGTCCAAGCTGCTGCCAACGCGGTGGGAAGAAAAGGGCTCAGTGTGACACCAGGTTACAGTGAACCGACAACTCGCTCCCGGATGGGCGCACAGGCGTTGCCAGTAGCCACAACGGTTAGAAGAAAACGGCCAGTGTGATACTGCCTTGAGGCAGCAAGGCCGCTGACCGGGTGAGCGCCGGCGATGACGTCATCAGACTCCCAGCGAATCACAAGCGTGTTTTCAGAGCTCAGCCAATCGTAGGGTTGTTTTTTTAATGTGAGTGATTATTTTGAGTAATTATCAAACCCAAGTCAGACCCACGTGTGCACCAAATAATTTTATTCATATTGGTTACTTTATTCAATTAGCGCGAATTCAGTTAGCGCGACCACCTAATTCTCGCGCTAAATAGGGCTCTACTGTAGAAGGCGGTACGATGAACTATATTTTGAGGTGCAACCCAACTGTGAGAGAGCTGATTTATAAGAATCATGAGAAGTTAAAATAAGAATGGGGAATATAGACAGTGAGACAGGTACCATGCAATTGTATGCTGTCATTGCCAGAGATATAGCCATCTTGAGGCCAACTGTACTGCCAAGAATAATAGAGAAGCCCAAAAATGTTACAAGTGTGCTGGTGATCATAAATCAAAGGAGTGCGCCATGGCTGAGTAGAAAGACACAAATTGTGTGAGGTACAAGAAGCCTGAAATCAACCACTCATCAAATAACCAGAATTGTGTTGGTCTTCAGACTGAAATTGAGAGAATTCATAACATAACCAATCATGGCTATTAATTGGTGTATGAGACTCGAAGATAGATTGTGTGGTAATGTAACACCCTGAATTTCCTCTTTCCTATGCTCCAACACGACCACAGCATGTAACGAAACACACGAGAAATTAATCCAAAGGAAAGGTTTGCTGGCGCTGGGGATTGAACCCGTGACCAGCAGGAAGGGAGAGCCAATCCTTAATCAGTCTGCCAAAGAGGTACCCCCCTTGCAGTGAGTTATGGGAGGCTTGCCCATCAGGCAAGTCAGCTGCACTACAGTAAATGTTCAGCGAGTTAGAAATAACCATTGGATATTGAATTTTGATACTTTAAAAAGATCAGACATATGAAAAATGAAACAAACTCTTTCATCCCTCACGCTGGTAAACTCTGGAACAATCTTCCTCCATTTGTATTTCCTCCTGCCTACGACTTGAACTCTTTCAAGAGGAGGGTATCGGGACACCTCTCCTCCCGAAATTGACCTCTCTTTTTGGACACTCCTTTGACCTCTATTCAGGAGCAGTAAGTAGCGGTCTTTTTTTTATATATTTTTCTTTACGCCCTTGAACTGTTTCCTTAGCTCGCGTTTCAAATGGGAGTTTGCGTTTCATTTACCTTTCAATTGTTAACTGTGCGTTCAGTGGGGAGTTCATTGTTCATTTACTATGTTTTGTAATCGGTCATGGCCATAAAATTTAATTAGTTCCTGGCGAGATGGGAGGTCATCATATCAACTGCTGAAAGCTTAAATTATAATTGCATTCGTCTCAATGGCCCAGTGTGCAGCTGAATCTTACATGTACGTATTTTTTAGTAAAGGTTATTTAAGTAGGTTTTAATTCTATATTTATATTCAGCACATGGATTTAGTAAACTTACATATAACTTTTCTTTTTTAATTCTTTATTTACCACTCGATAAAAGCTCCAACAGGCACTCTACTGCTGCACTACCCTGGTGGTGGCCTCTCAAACTACACACCACTTGCCTGGTATTATGAGTACTCCAGCAATGTGGACGTGACATGGAACGTGTGGCCGAATTGACTCTTACATGTGGGCGAACTGACTCTTACATGTGGACGGATTGACTCTTACATGTGGGCGAACTGTCTCTTACATGTGGACGGATTGACTCTTACATGTGGACGAACTGACTCTTACATGTGGACGGATTGACTCTTACATGTGGGCGAACTGACTCTTACATGTGGACGGATTGACTCTTACATGTGGACGAACTGACTCTTACATGTGGGCAGAAAGTCTTGAGGGCGAAATGACCGTAAGCCAGCCCATGACCTGTAAGGCCCATTCCCCGCCTTGAGCAGCACACCGGACAGGATGAACTTTCTGCCACTCTCCCTCCTAAGCAGCTCCTCTGACCTCACCCTGCCCACGTCGTTCACCCCAACATGAGCCACCACCACCGCATCTTCGCCAGACCCTGCCATTATCCTTTCCAGTCAGTCGGAGACATCCCTCACCCCAGCCCCCAGCAGACACACCCTCAGTTTCCTGTCTCTTTCTCTCTCACAGAAGGTGTGGTCCAGGTACCGTACTGCACCTATGAGTCCCATACCACCAGCGCCTCCAGCCCTCTCCTCTCTCACTTCTCCAGCTGCATCATCCATTACTCCTGACCCTCACTCCCCTGGGCTGCTACCTTCTCCCTCCCCTGAGCTGCTGCCTCCTCACTACCCTAGGCTGCTACTTCCTCACTCCCCTGGGTAAAATTCTAGTGGTTGCCCATACTCCCCCCTCCCCCCCATACAAGCCTGGGGACCTGGTGGGAATGCGGGGTTTCGGGTGGGGGACACGAAATCCGTCGCATTCGCGTATTTTTTTAGTGTGTGTGTGGGGGGGGATAAAAACTCCCTAGATCTAGGGAAATTCCCTAAATTTAGGGAATTTTTCCTCCCACCACCACTAAAATAAGCGTTAGCGACGAATTTAGTGTTCCCCATACGAAAACCACGCACTCAGTGGATCCCCAAGCTTGTTTTGGGAGAGAAGCGTAGTGAACCCACCAAACGATGCTCACCTCACCATCTGGCGTGGCACCGGCGGCCATCTGTGCTCACATAAACCACCTTCACCACACTCATGCCCTCTCACTAGTAGGTTGTCACCTCATCGCAAGGTTTCTGTCCTCCAAGTAGAGTCCGTGGCACCAAACACAGTGTATCTTCATTGTTTATCACTGACACAAGTAAAACCACCGGCTAGCCGGGATCCATCCAACACCGCGCCTTTAACACTACTGCGGCTTGTGCAGGAAGTGCAGGCTCTCGAACCTCTTGCCCGAGCTGTTCGAACACGTGAATCCTTACTGACCGGATTTTGAATATGCTTCACGGGCTCGTATTCCCAGTATACAAGGTGATTGTGGATATTGACTCCGCGCCTCCAGAATACGATAATACGCCTCCATATATCATAGTAAAAAAAAAAAAGTACTTAGAAGTGAAGAAGCCGAATTAATCCCCTTCCCCCAATGATCTTGGGGGACCTGCGTGAACTCGGGGTATTTGGGTGGGGGAGCATATTTAAACTACTCCAACCGAACTTTACTACCTGCTAACGAGGGGGCTTCGCCCCCGTCGACCCCCCTGCTAGCCAAGGGGGGGCTGCGCCCCCCCTGGACCCCCCCCTCTTACAGGTGCGTGTTCTAAAAAAAAATAACCACGCGTGGTGGACCTGGTCTCATATGCGTGGGCTAATGGCTAACTAAGCGTACCATCGCTAACCTAGCGTACCATCGGAAATAGTATTAGGTAAAGGTGCGTGTTCAAAAAAAAAAAAAATAATAACCACGTGTGATGGACCTGGTCTCACCTAGCGTATCATTGTCAACCGGATCGTTGGCAACGCTGCTCATATTGCAATGGCGTCGCTATGTAAACACATCGTCCGTATGTATAATATGCCCTTAAGTACAATATGGAGGAGTCTCAATGGCCCCCTTGCCAATTTTGGTTGCGAGGGGTGAGTATGGGCAAACACTAGAATAATACCCTCCCCTGGGCTGCTGCCTCCCCACTCCCCTGGGCTGCTGCCTCCCCACTACCCTGGGCTGCTGCCTCCCCACTCCCCTGGGCTGCTGCCTCCCCACTCCCCTGGGCTGCTGCCTCCCCACTCCCCTGGGCTGCTGCCTCCCCACTCCCCTGGGCTGCTACTTCCTCACCCTCCTGGGCTGCTATATACCTTCTCCCTCCCCTGGGCTGCTGCCTCCTCACTACCCTGGGCTGCTACTTCCTCACCCTCCTGGGCTGCTATATACCTTCTCCCTCCCCTGGGCTGCTGCCTCCTCACTACCCTGGGCTGCTACTTCTCCTGGGCTGCTACATTCTCCCTCCCCGCCCTGCCCAGCCAAGACCTCAAACCTTACCTAGATTTCTTTCCTAGATGGGGAGAACCCCATCTAGAATCAAGTGACGCCTCCAACCAAGACAGCAAGTAGAGAGTCCTTTAGATGATCTGATGGTTGGCCAATGTGGCATCACCAAGACCACACAAACCACTGCCATACCACTCTTGAGCAAGTGGCAAGACAATGCAGTCAGATTGGCAATCCCGAGTGGAGACCACAGCACTGGACACGTACAATCCTACAATTCAAAGTGATACTGAACAACCCAAAGTCAATCAAAATCATACAAAATTTGACCAAGAGAAGTGTCAAGATGCCGTTTAAAAGCATTAACAGAATTCACTATGACAACTGATTCAGGTAAATTATTCCAAATGCTAAGGAGTGGCCTCTTGTCTCTTATGATTTCTAAGTAAGAGGTGACCAAGATTAGGACAAAACCCTTTCAGAATGTTGAACACCATAATAAGATCAGCTCTGATCAACCTTCCTTTAATGGAGTAAAGGCTCAATCTAGCGAGAAATAACCTCTTATATATAAAAAATAAAGTGGGAAGAGGCAAAACGGAACTAATGAGCATAACAAAGATGGAAAAGTAAAGAAATCAACAGAGGGGAGGAAAACAACTAAAAAAACGGAGAAAGGAAATAAAACAGTGATCAGAACGCGAAGATGGAAGGAAAAAAGTTGAAAGTGAAGAGAAGCAAAACGAAACCAATGAACATAACGAAGATGGAAAGTGAAAGAAGTTAATAGCGGGGGGAAAGTACATCTAAAAAAAACTGAGAAAGGAAATAAAACAGTGATCAGAACGCGAAGATGGAAGGAAAAAAGTTGAAAGTGAAGAGAGGAAAAAAGGAACCAATGCGCATAACAAAGATGGAAAAGGAAAGAAAGGGAGGGAAAACAACAACAACAAAAAACGGAGAGAAAAAAAACAGGGAACAGAAAAAGCGAAGATGGAGGGAGAAGAGTGGAAAGTGAGGAGAAGCGAAACGGAACCAATGAGCATAAAGAAGATAAGAGGGAAAGGGAGAGAAATCAATAGAGGAAAAAAATAAACTGGAGAGAGGAAAGAAAGACAGCGAAGATGGATGGAGAGGAGTGTAATGGGACTCATGGCAATAACTTCAAACACAAGAAAAGGGGAAGGAAAGGAGAGACAGAAAAAAAATGAGACAGGGAGGGGATAAGGGTCACGAAGAAGGGGAGATAAGGAGCACCAAACGAAAGAAACAGAGAAAGTGAGAACAATGAATACGAGAAGAATAAAGGAAAATACAGACAAAGAATAGTCGAGGAAGGATATAAATTGAGGCAGGAAAAAGATAGGAGCAAGCAAACCTATCCACGGAAACAAGGAAAGTGAGGAAAGTGAAGGAGATAAGAGGAGAGAAACTGACACAATGGGGCTTAAAACAATGAAAATGAGAAGAATAAACGAAAATACAGACAAAGAATACCCGAGGAAGAATATAAACTGAGGCAGAAAAAAGATCGGAAAAGCAAACCTATCTACGGAAACAAGGAAAGTGAAGGAGATAAGAGGAGAGAAACTGACACAATGGGGCTTAAAACAATGAAAATGAGAAGAATAAACGAAAATACAGACAAAGAATACCCGAGGAAGAATATAAATTGAGGCAGAAAAAAGATAGGAAAAGCAAACCTATCCACGGAAACAAGGAAAGTGAAGGAGATAAGAGGAGAGAAACTGACACAATGGGGCTTAAAACAATGAAAATGAGAAGAATAAACGAAAATACAGACAAAGAATACCCGAGGAAGAATATAAACTGAGGCAGAAAAAAGATAGGAAAAGCAAACGTACCTATCCACGGAAACAAGGAAAGTGAAGGAGATAAGAGGAGAGAAACTGACACAATGGGGCTTAAAACAATGAAAATGAGAAGAATAAACGAAAATACAGACAAAGAATACCCGAGGAAGAATATAAACTGAGGCAGAAAAAAGATCGGAAAAGCAAACCTATCCACGGAAACAAGGAAAGGGAGGAATACAGAGGAAGCGAACACGGTGAATAAATAAATGAACAGAGTAAAAGAAAATACAGACAAAGCATAATCGAGGAAGGATATAAATCGAGGGAGAAAAAGATAGGAACAAGCAAACCTATCCACGGAAACAGGGAAAGCGAGGAAGAGAAACAGAGGAAGCGAACACGATGAGCAGGTCGCTAAGGAGATACAAGATGGGTACAATAGGGCGTATAGGAGGAATAAACTTGAAACAGAGGACGGGATGGAAAGGACGGGGAAACTAATGAGAAAAAAAATACATAAAGTGCAGAAGAAGTAGGTACAAGATATAAGTGGAAAGGAAGATACAGAGAAGAAACGAACGTGGGCATTTTTTATTTTTTTTACAACAAAGGAGACAGCTCAAGGGCATAAAAAAAAAGGAAACAATAATAAAAAAAGCCCGCTACTCGCTGATCCTAAAAAAAAAAGAATCAAAAGAGGTGGGCGAAAGAGAGGTCAATTTCGGGTGGAGAGGCGTCCTGATCAGAAGAACGTAAATTTAAACATACGAAAAGGGGAAGGAGAGGAAAAGAAAGTAAGGAAGGAAACAAGGAAGAAAAAGAAGGTAGAATCATTAACAGGAAACCAAAATTCAGAGAACAGCGTAGGAGAAGGAAGCATAGGAAAAAAAGAGAGAAACAAAGATCGGGAAAGAAGCGATAGCGGGAGGAGAGGAAGGAGAGGAAAAGAAAGTGAAAGAAAAAAAAGGTAGAATCTTTTACACCAAACCAAAAGAACTTGCGTAGGAGGAGAAGGAGACAAAGAAAAGAAAGCGAGGCACAAAGATAGGAAAAGAAGGAAAAGGGGAAGAGAGAGGGAAGGAAAGGGAACAGAAAAAGCATAAGAGGAAGCAAGGAGGCAAAGAAAGTAGAATCTTGAACACCAAAACGAGAAAACAGCGTAAGAGAAGAAGGAGAGAACGCGAAAAAAGCGAGGCACAAAGATAGGAAAAGAAGGAAAAGGGGAAGAGAGAGGGAAGGAAAGGAAACAGGTGAGGCATAAGAAGGAAGCAAGGAGGCAAAAGAGAGTAGAATCTTGAACACCAAAACGAGAAAACAGTGTAAGAGAAGAAGGAGAGAACGCGAAAAAAGCAAGAAATAAAGATGGGGAAGAAGGGAAAAGGGAAGAGAGAGGGAAGGAAAGGGAACAGGAGAGTCATAAGAAGGAAGCAAGGAGGCAAAAGAAAGTAGAATCTTGAACACCAAAACGAGAAAACAGCGTAAGAGAAGGAGAGAACGCGAAAAAAGCGAGGCACAAAGATAGGAAAAGAAGGAAAAGGGGAAGAGAGAGGGAAGGAAAGGGAACAGAAAAGGCATAAGAAGGAAGCAAGGAGGCAAAGAAAGTAGAATCTTGAACACCAAAACGAGAAAACAGCGTAAGAGAAGGAGAGAACGCGAAAAAAGCGAGGCACAAAGATAGGAAAGGAAGGAAAGGGAACAGGAGAGGCATAAAAAAGGAAACAAGGAGACAAATGAACGAACAAAGAGCGCAGCGTAAGAAAAGGAGACAAAGAGAAGATAGCGAGGAACAAACATGGGAAAAGAAGGAAAAGGGGAAGAGAGAGGGAAGGAAAGGGAACAGGAGAGGCATAATAAAGAAACAAGGAGACAAATGAACGAACAAAGAGCGCAGCGTAAGGAGACAAAGAGAAGATAGCGAGGAACAAACATGGGAAAAGAAGGAAAAGGGGAAGAGAGAGGGAACAGGAGAAGGAACATGAGAAGCATAAGTTAAGAAGGAGACAATGAGGTTAAAGAGGGCAGAATCTTGGATACCAAATCAATAAAATAACGTAAGGGAAGAAGGAGGCAAGATAAAGGAAAAAAAAACAAGAAAAAAAGATGTGTAAAGAAGGGAAAGGGGGAAGGAAAGTGTACGAGAGAGGCTTTTAAGGTCTGCAGCCGCTGTACCGTCACGCGGCCGCAGCAAAATATTACTAAACTCATGAAAAATGCTTTGCGAGTTAGCTGCGGTAATTTGATACAGGGTTTGCATATACGCCGGCTGCTCCCGCCTCTCAATTACATGCCTCTGATTACATATGGCGAGAAGTATTGGAATGTAAGGAGCCCGTGATTACGTTATTAATCTTCGCGTATCAAAAGCTGCTTGGCGCGAAGACTGATTCCCGGGCTTGTCGGGGGAAGATGCCTCAGAAAACACGACGGTAATGGAAGTAAGTAGTAGTTCATAGCAGAAGTTGTAGTAGTAGTAGTAGTAGTAGTAGTAGTAGTAGTAGTAGTAGTAGTAGCTAGCATTATTAGTATTAGTATTAGTATTAGTATTAGTATTAGTAGTATTAGTCAGGGGTGGATCAAATACAATTGTATTTGTATTTGAATTGTATTTAAATACAATTCTAATGTATTTGTATTTGTATTTGTATTTGTATTTTGGTACCCAGAAAAAAAGTATTTTGTATTTATATTTGTATTTTGGCACCCAGAAAAAAAGTATTTTGTATTTGTATTTATATTTCGAGTCAAAACCATTTAAGGAGGATAAATACTGTTAAGGAAATAGAAAAAGAAGTAATGTTAAGCCGCGTTAAGGCGGAGGTGGAATTAAACAAATTAAGGTTGAATGCGAAGGAGGAAAGGATTAACGTCAGATCACGGGGAAAGCGGAGTAAGGAGAACATTAAGGTTGAAGGCGGAGGAGGAAAAAAATTGAGGGTGGGGAGTAAGGAGGAAATTAACCTCAGGTCACATGGAGGAGGAGTAGGAGAGGATTTAGGGAGTTACTGAGGGATGGGTGGCTCGGAAGAAGGATCCGCCCGCAAAAATGTGTGACGTCACGGAAATGGGAGGCATAGGGGATGAGGTGTGAGTGAAGACGACGAGAGAGACAGTAAACCGATCTACTGCTTTAACTTGGCAAATGTACTAGTCACCTATCAAAAAGAGGTTGCATCCATTTCTTGAGCGGACTGATGTCATTGCCGCAGCTGTCATGGACCCCAGGTTTAAGCTGGCATGGATGCCATTTAGAAAATGCAAAAGGAAAAGGTTTCCAAAATTGTGGACCTAATTATTTCCGAGTCAATTCAGTCGACCTTGAAGGAGAAAACATTTCAAGAGAGTAAGCCTTTCGTCTTTTCGGCTGGCATGAGTACAACACGAGCACGACCTCGTCTTTTTGCCTACATGCCTCCAGCTGGGCAAAGGATGGCAAGTGCATCGACAAATGACACTACAGTGGTGAAGGCAGAACTTGAAACGTACCTAGAAGAAGGTGTTTTGCCTTTTGATGTCAATCCACTGAGGTACTGGCGTGATGCAAAAAAGCTTCAAAATTTTGAAGCACTTTGCCAAGAATATTCTAGGGTGCTGTGCAACGTCGGCACCATATGAGAGGGTGTTTAGTAAGGCCGGCAATTTTTACACTCCTGAGCGAACAAAACTCGGCCCGGAAACCTTCCGGGCATTAATGATGAAAAAATGCAATTATGATGTGAAGTGTAAACTTGTGAAAAAAGTATCTTTATATTTTTTTGCATAATTTCAGGAGTATTTTTATTTGTATCTTTGAAATCTGGAATAGGAGTATTTGTATTTTTATTTGTATTTTTAGATTCAGGAATAGAAGTATTTGTATTTGTATTTGTATTTTTAGATTCAGGAATAAAAGTATTTGTATTTGTATTTGTATTTTTGGAATCTCGAACAAAAGTATTTGTATTTGTATTTGTATTTTTGGAATCCCGAACAAAAGTATTTGTATTTGTATTTGACTTATAAAAAAATCAGTATTTGATCCAACCCTGGTATTAGTATTAGTATTATTGGTATTAGTATTAGTATTATTAGTATTAGTATTAGTATTAGTAGTAGCAATATTATTAGTAGTAACAATAGTATTAGTAGTAGCAATATTATTATTATTATTATTATTATTATTATTATTATTATTATTATTATTATTATTAGTAGTAGTAGTAGTAGTAGTAGTAATGACAGTGGTAGTAGTAGTAGTAATGACAGTGGTAGTAGAAGTAGTAGTAGTAGTAGTAGTAGTGACAATGGTGGTAGTAGTAGTAGTAGTAGTAGTGACAGTGGTGGTAGTAGTAGTAGTAGTAGTAGTAGTAGTAGTAGTAGTAGTAGTATAGTGCGCGCCAGCTATTTTGGCCCGTGAAGGAGGAGCTTCACGGGAAAGCCTAGGTCATTAAGCTCTTAAAGCGTTGCCACATATCTGTCGCTCCGCCTCCAACAGGGTCTAGCTCCCACCCATCTCTCTCTGTCCCTAATTTTAACAGATTTGGAAACGTTTTCTCTAGGTCCTCCGTAGTCCTTCTCTTTCTGGAAATACTCGTGGACGTTGAAAACAATGTCCTTTGCCTGACTACGTAAGTGAGACGAGTGATGGTTTGGATGAGCTGCCATGCTTCCTCTGTGGTGGATCATGCAGTGTTGCCAACTCAAAATTTATAAATCCGCTAGGATGGCCTAAAAAATCCGCCAGATGATAGGTGAAGCTATAAAAATTTGCCGCCAGATTTGTCTTGAAAATCCGCCAATTACTCTTGTCAATTCTAAGATTTTTCCCGCTAGATTAACTGCAATTCCGCCAGATCTAGCGGAAAATCCGCTAAAATGGCATCACTGGGTGGATGGAAGTGGAATGCCGGGCTGGGCCGAGGGAACAGGGAGTGGCCAGAGGAGGAGTCAGTGAGGTCGTGACCCGACAACACTGTTGAACACTGTTGTCACGTTTTCTCCACCGTTTTATAATAACCTAAATATATAAGTAACAGTACACTGTGTAGCTCATTGCAGTTTGAATTAAAATAATATTAGTGTGTGTTTATATCTTTTGAAAAGTTTTTTTTTTTTAAATGACGCACATTAATTAAAGCCAAATACGTTCACTTGACATATTATGAGCATTTTTCACGGCCCTCCCTCTCACGGGCCAAATTAGCTGGCGCGCACTATATAGTCAGGATGAAAAATCTCAAAAGGCCCTTCAATAAAGTGTTTGAGGCATTTCTTGTTAAAAGTTGGTAACAAGTGTTTTTAACCTAATTTGGGTATGCTGAATCCAAATCTGCTTGTTACCAAGCTGGTAAATGCTTTATAAGGGTTCAAAATCGCAATTCATAATGGCCACCAAAATCATGCTAATTTGAGGTTCTCATTTTTTAAATTTTATTCTTAGACTGAAACCACGTTAACAGATGAGGCAATTAATGTATCCAAAAGAACTTCCACATGCCTGAGACCAACTGAGTTGATATCAAGCAAAACAAACATAGCAGCACCCCACCAGAGGCCAAAATCCAAGATGGCCGCCATCAAACTTAAACAAGGCATATCTCTTGTACTATATGCGCTACAAACTTGTTCTTGGTGTCTATATGTAGGTTTCTAATAGCAAGGAATCCAACTAGATGGTCTTACATAACTTATATCCAAAACAAAACATACTTGGGGTCAAATGGGAGGAACACATCCAAGATGGTTACCACTAACATTAAACCGTAAATTGCCTTTTCCAACATCAGGTAAGCCAAAACTATATGACTATGGCTACTTGTTGACAACAACAAAGCTAGTTGTCTTTATTAAAATAAAAACACCACCATGCCAAGTACATTCAGAATAACATTTTTATGAATGAAATATATTGATTTAGTCATAGGTTTGCAAATTAGAGAAACACGTAATTGAAATGAAAGTAAACTGGAGGCTGGTATTCTATACTAGTCTTGTATGTTCATGCAAGAATCCAGAGTGTGTACGCATTTGCAGGCTCCAGTGCACAACAGTTTTGATTTGCGACACTTGCATCTTAATGTTTGGCAACGTGTGGTACATGAACATGACACCACTTCTAAGCAGCTCTCGGGAACTGCTGGAAGAGATGTCAGTGTTGGAATGAGCTTTCCATCCACCAGGTTCCAGCCATGTGCTGTAGGTTCAGGTAAGTTTGGATGTGGGCAGTGTGCTTGTCGCCAAACCGAAGCTTGGTAGTGGACTCTGTGAACATGCAATCGTAGAGCATCGCTGCTGGGCGGGAGTACTTGCATGGAGCGTGATCCTGTGAATGATATGACTCTGGCTTTATCAATGTCATCCTCTTCACTGCCATATATGCGGCAAACGAATTTCTCAGCTGACTTAATCTTGTCATCATTGAGTTCACCATTGCCAAGACCCACCAACAGATGGTGTTGTTCCTTGAACACTTTCCATGCTGTTTTTTTACTGTGTCCTGCCAGAAATGACACGGTGTCACATCCTGTGAGCGCATGGAAAGGAAGCAATGCCAGTGAGACAGACTGAGAAAACGATAGTTCACTGCATACAGTGTGGACTGGAACGTATTTCTGTTTCTTTGATGTGCCTGCTTTCATCCACAAATAAGAACAGTCAAACTTATGAAAATGTGCCACCAGGAGGACAAATACGTCGGTGTCGCGAGCAGACACAACAATAGTTTGTGATTCAGCATGCAGGCAGTGGAGTATAACCCGTGTGTCGGCCTCTTCGTGTTTGGCTCTCAAACTACCCAGCTCTTTCGTTTGGTCAGAACATTGCACTTCTTCTTCATTTTCAAAGCTTAATTAAAGCCACAGATAATCCAACAATTTTATGGATGACCTGAAAGAAAACTCATGGAAAGCAGTAACATCAAATCATATCTAATTCTGGTATCACCCAATATGTTTGCCGTGCTAGAAATAGTTAATATCAGTACTATCTGTTTTTTATCATGTTTAATATGAAATTAAATCTACATTTATTGTGAAAACAAATGTTTGCCGCTTTCAAACTTGGTAGGGGTAATTGTTGATTAGATTCCAATTGTACAGGATTATATGTTTTACTACATTTTATGAGATAAAGACTATACTACATTATGTTGCGACTTGGTACCCTTTAATAAAGAAGATACATTTAGACACCAAGATAAAGTGCCTGGGTAGTGTTGAACCACATATACAAATTGGAGTTTTAGTGGTGGCCATCTTGGATTTGTTCATCCTGTTTGACCTCAAGTATGTTTTGTATTGGATAGGACCATCTAGTTGGATTCCTTGCTATTAGAAACATGCATATAGACATCAAGAACGTGTTTGTAGCGCATATAGGACAAGAGATATGCCTTGTTTAAGTTTGATGGCGGCCATCTTGGATTTTGGCCTCTGGTGGGGTGCTGCTATGTTTGTTTTGCTTGATATCAACTCAGTTGGTCTTAGGCATGTGGAAGTTCTTTTGAATACATTAATTGCCTTATCTGTTAACATATTTTCAGTCTAAGAATGAAATTTCAAAAATGCGAACCTCAAATTAGCATGATTTTGGTGGCCATTTTGAATTGCAATTTTGAGCCCTTATAAAGCATTTACCAGCGTGGTAACAAGCAGATTCGGATTCAGCATACCCAAATTAGGTTAAAAACACTTGTTACCAACTTTTAACAAGAAATGCCTCAATGAGTTTTAAATACTGACTTTTCCTCTTGTCTAATAGTAGTGTTGGCAGTCGACCCGCAGACAACTGCATACGGTGCGGTGGGGCGGTGTTGTTGTTGGTTATGGTCGAATCAGTGTTATCAATATTTTCATTTATATTTCATATCCACCAGAAAACAGCAAATATATACTTAGCGTAATTAAATGATTGATATGGAAACATATGTTAATGTAAAGGAAAAAAACGGAGCCAGCCACAGCGCCTTTGCAGTTTAAATTTTGTTATACTATAAATCAATTAATCATTTCATACACCTTGATATAGGCTACAACGTTTATTTAGTGACACTATTATTATTATTGTTATAATTATTATTATTATTTTTTGTCATTGTTACTATTATTAGCGTTGCCATTGTTGTTATTGCCATTATTATTAGTATTACTATAATATTCTTGTCATTATTATTATTATTCATATTACTTGTGTTCATACTATCACTACTATCAAAACTACTGCTTACATTATTATCGACGTTAGTGTCATTAATATAATTTTAATACTTTGTTTACTTCTGTTCTGATGTAATTACAATTATTACTCTCTCTCTCTCTCTCTCTCTCTCTCTCCTTCACACCGACCTCTCCTGTCTCTTCCCCACCCACCCTCTCTTCACACTATACCCCCATACCCCCGGCCCCCTCGCTCCCCACACCGCACCAACCGCCCCTTGGTTACGCTAACCTCTGTAACCTCGATGCCATACTGACACTAACAAATTTCTTCACATCGCACTGATAATATCTCCATCCCAACTCTCTCTCTCTCTCTCTCTCTCTCTCTCTCTCTCTCTCTCAAACACCCTTAGAAAACAATGTGTCAGCCTATTATATTAATTATAATCCTATCTATATATCTGTCAATGTCGCTAAACTAATAGGAATATTAATATTAGTGTCATTCCACAGTAGATATCACTACTACTTTCAATCATAATCAATAATCAGTCATTATTACTACATGTACTACCAATATTCCTGTTGTCATTAATATCAATATCTATAATTTTATAAATGCATGACCCTCCAAGCCAAAGAAGATGCTGCGTTTGTACAAAAGAAGATCACAGATGTATAAATTATGCATGTGTTAAGGAGAAAAGACGCTGTACGAACTGTAAGAAGAGCGACAGGTGCCAAAATCCCCTGGGCAGGGATCAGAGCAGGGAGGATAACGATGAAGCGCGACACCGCGGGGACAATGAGGACTGCCGGGGAAGGAGTGAGCGGGGGGAGGGGGTGTCGGAGGGAGCTGCTGCACAACCGCCACCTCTATATCCCTCTCAACCGGTACCACCCCTTCCATTGGCACCTCCAATGTTGCCACTACCAACACCACTACCACCACCCCCTCATCACTCTTCCTCTTCGACTGGACAGGGCGGGGCGGAGGTTGGGGGAAGCTTTGCTTGGAAGGGGCTAGCGGAGGGGGAAGCAACGAGGTGGGTGGATGACACATACCTTGAAGTTGTTGGGTGGTCTGCAAGAAATCTTTTTGAACCACCCAGATGTGGAGCCACGACATTTATCATCAAAGAAATTGTCACCCTGTTAAATAACTACATCCAGAACACACCACTGGCGCCCTTATCCCTGAAAACTGTATTCACTCTCCCCCATCTCTTCCTCCAAAAAGCACACCCAAAAACCAAACAAGCCGAAAATATCGAGGCATTAAGAAGGCGAGTTGCCTTGTGGCAAACTAACGAGTAGATGCCCTCCTTGGAGAAGCCAGAGCCGTACAGGAGAGGCTCCCCGGACCCTAACAAAACAACACCTCCACAGAAGACAGGGCTCGGAAGTTTGCAGACAAAATGCGACAAGGCAACGTTGCGTCTGCAACACGAGCCTTGTCAGAAAACTCCACACGGGGTGTGCTTCAACTCACCAGGGACACGATCAATCAACTCAAGGAAAAACATCCTCCACCGAGTGACCTGAAGGGACTGAGACTGGCAGGATGTCACCAACCACCGAATCCAGTTATATACGAAAGGATAACAGGAGAGATGGTGTGGAAGAAGGCCCTCCAGACTCGTGGCAGCGCGGGGCCCTCAGGACTTGATGCACGGGGATGGCGAAGCTTGCTGAGCAGCGCCAACTTTGGCAATGCAGCTGGTGACTTGCGCAACACCATTGCAGCACTGGCAAGAAAATTCGCCTCCTCCAGCTGCCACTATGTGGACGCCCTGACTGCATGCCGCCTCATTCCCCTGGACAAGAGGCCGGGATGCAGGCCTATAGGAGTCGGATAAGTCCTGTGGCGCATCGTAGGCAAATGCATCATGGCTGTCGTCAAAGAAGATGTGAGAATGGCAGCAGGGAACCTCCAAGTTTGTGGGGGCAGCAGGCAGGAGGAGAAGCAGCAGTCCATGCCATGCGGGAGATATTCGACCACGTGGAGTGCGAAGCAGTGCTTCTTGTTGACGCCAAAAATGCCTTCAACACAATACATAGAAAGACTATGATACACAACATTAAAACCAAGTGCCCTAGCTTAGCTATGTATGTCGAAAATACCTATACATACCCGACCGACTTATACATAAATAGCCAAAGTGGAAAAGTGAAAGTGTTAAAATCATCTGAGGGAACAACACAAGGTGACCCAATAGCCATGGCTATGTACGCCCTGGGCCTATCAGTCCTCCAAAATGAAATCGCGTTCGCAGAAACACGGTTGAAACAGGTGGCTTATGCGGATGACCTCTCAGGTGCTGGTAAAATCTCAGACTTAAAAGGGTGGTGGGACACAAGTGAACACCGCCGGCCTTGAGATAGGATACATCCCTAACGTCACCAAGTCTGTCCTTATTGTCAAACCTGAACATTATGACCATGCCGCAGAAACTTTTAGAGGAAGTGGCGTCATTGTGACAAAAGACGGACAACGACACTTAGGTGCAGTGATCGGGACAGAGGTATATAAGAAGGAGTACGTGGGAGACAAAGTAGCTGAATGGGTGAAGGAAATAGAAGCTTTGTCTGCCATTGCCAAGACTGAGCCACACGCTGCCTATTCAGCGTACACTCACGGCATCCAACGTCGGTGGACGTTCCTGATGCGCACCATCCCCGGCATCAGTCCACTCCTCCGACCACTGGAAAATGCCGTCAAGAATGTATTCTTGCCGGCGCTGGTGAAATCTCATGCTTTGGGGGAGGAGGAGAGGGATATGCTAGCACTTCCCCCAAGACTGGGTGGGATGGGGATCACCAACCCTGAGAAACTGGCAGATAAGGAGAACCAAAACTCCATCAGCCTTACCAGGTTACTCATCAACAGGATCATCGTTCAGGAGGCAGAGGGCGAGATAGACCAAACAGAAATAAGAGATATTAAAAGAAAAATCTCAGAAGAAAGGCAACAGGCCCAAAAAGACGACCTGGACCGTCTTACACACCACCTGTCCACAGAAATGGGTATAAAAATACGCACAGCACAGGAGGCAGGCACCTCTAACTGGCTAACGTCATTACCAATCAGAGCAAAGGGCTTCAGCCTCAACAAACAAGAATTTGTCGACGCCATTGCTCTGAGATATGGCTGGCCGATTGAGGGACTGCCTGATCTCTGTGCATGTGGATCACCAAATGATGTCACCCACACCATGACATGTAAAAAAGGAGGCTTCGTCTGTATTCGACACGATGAAGTGAGGGATCTGACAGCCAGCATGCTCGGGGAGGTATGCCAAGACGTCACTACCGAGCCCGCACCGCTTCCCCTGGACGGCGAACACCTTCAGTATAGGACAGCCAATACCTCACAGGAGGCACGGGTTGATGTAAGTGCCCGCGGATTCTGGGTGCGCGGACAGCGGGCGTTCATGGACATCCGCATATTCGACCCGATGGCTGCCTGTCACCGTGAGCTGCCCTTGCAAGCCGCCCACCACAGGAACGAGCAGGAGAAGACAAGGGCATACGGTGAAAGAATCCAACATGTGAATCAGGGCAGCTTCACCCCCCTCGTCTTCACCACATCCGGCGGGATGGGTCCCAGGGCCCAATGCTTCTACGCAAGCCTCGCGGAACTAATCTCAGAAAAGAAGCATTAGCCAAGGAGTCACGTTGTCGCCTGGATGAGGTGTCGCCTCTCGTTCTCCCTGCTCAGGTCGGCCATCCTATGTCTCAGGGGCACCAGACACTCTGGCCCAAAAGCCACCAACATCTCCAATATGGACTATGAAGCCACAGTGGTGGAGAGTGACATTAGGGTGGGTCGGGAGTGACTTGAGTAGGGAAGGAAAGGGGGATCTAGACGTAATAGATGATAGGTGATTTAGTGTCAGGTAGTATTAGTGATATGGTTGGATGCCACAGTCATTAGCGAGCAGAGTTGGGGCTAATGACCTCCAAGCTATGGAGCCCTCCATGATTATGTGTCGGGAAAATAAACATGGGTGGAGGTATCATTTATGTAGTAGTAAAAAAAAAAAAAAAAAGTAGTAGTAGTAGTAGTAGTAGTAGTAGTAGTAGTAGTAGTAGTAGTAGTAGTAGCAGTAGTAGTAGTAGTAGTGGTAGTAATAGTAGTAGTAGTCGTGGAAACAGCAGCACCAGCAGGATTATTATTATTATTATTATTATTTTTTTTTTTTTACGTCGTTGCCTGTTGCGCCGGTAGGCATCTTTCTGGTGGGGCCTGATGGTCGGCCCAAGGCTTCTTCCAGGTGGGGCCTGATGGTCGGCCCAGCCCGTTCTGGCGCAGGTGAGTGTTTATAGTGGCGCCATCTTGCATTGGCTCATGCTGCCCCCCGGAACTCGTTCTTGATTCGCTTGGACGGCTTCCTCTAGAGTCCGGGTTGATGGGTGGTCTTCAGGACAGCATGTGGGTAGTTTTAAGCCACTCGGCGGTAACTGAAAAATCCGAGTGGTAGCGTGGGGATTCGAACCCGCGTCGTCCATCACGCGGTGAATGTGGGCCCAGTACGCTACCATTTCGGCCACCGCCTACCCAAATGTTATGATTTAACCCAAATAAAGAAAAGCAGTTTATTATGAAAGTTAACGAAGCAGGGCCCATAAACTCCGGACTTTGAGGCATAAATAACGATCTTACTACTGGGGCAGCCCGGAATTGGGGGAGGGGGGAGGGGGTGATTCTCTTTCTCCTCCCTCCCTTCCTCCTTATCCTCATTCTCTTTCTTTTACTCTCCTCCACTTATTTCTTCATTACCTCCTCTCTCCTTCTCCACCTCTATCTTTACCTTCTCTCTTTCTCCTCTTCTACCTTCTCTTCTTTTCTTTATTTAATTCTCCTCTACTCTCTTCCTTATCATCATCCTCTCTCCTTCTCTTCCACCTCCTTTCCTTCGTAGGTTTTTTTTTCCTCCTCCACCTCCTCCTCCTCCTTCACCTTCTCCTCGGCCTTTTCGTCATTCTACTCGTCCTCTTCCTCGTCCTCCTCCTCTTCTTCTTTCTTTATCTTACACATCATTTCTCTTTCTTTAAACGTCTTCCTCCTCCTCTTTTTAATCCTCCATCTCTTCTTTCTCCTCCTCGTTTCCTGACCCTCCTCCTCGTTTCCTGACCCTCCTAGGCTAAGGTCACGACCCCCGCTCGCTCCGGCTAGAGTGTTCACCGTGATTCCGTGATTCAGTGTTCATCGTGATTCCGTGATTTAGTGTTAACCGTGATTCCGTGATTTAGTGTTAACCGTGATTCCGTGCTTTAGTGTTAACCGTGATTTAGTGTTAACCGCGATTCCGTGATTCAGTGTTCATCGTGATTCCGTGATTTAGTGTTAACCGTGATTCCGTGATTTAGTGTTAACCGTGATTCAGTGTTCATCGTGATTCCGTGATTTAGTGTTAACCGTGATTCCGTGATTTAGTGTTAACCGTGATTCCGTGATTTAGTGTTAACCGTGATTCCGTGATTTAGTGTTAACCGTGATTCCGTGATTTAGTGTTAACCGTGATTCCGTGATTTAGTGTTAACCGTGATTCCGTGATTTAGTGTTAACCGTGATTCCGTGATTCAGTGTTCATCGTGATTCCGTGATTTAGTGTTAACCGTGATTCCGTGATTTAGTGTTAACCGTGATTCCGTGATTTAGTGTTAACCGTGATTCCGTGATTCAGTGTTAACCGTGATTCCGTGATTTAGTGTTAACCGTGATTCCGTGATTTAGTGTTAACCGTGATTCCGTGATTTAGTGTTAACCGTGATTCCTTGATTTAGTGTTAACCGTGATCCGTGATTTAGTGTTAACCGTGATTCCGTGATTCAGTGCACGCAGTGATTCCGTGATTTAGTGTTAACCGTGATTCCTTGATTTAGTGTTAACCGTGATTCCGTGATTCAGTGTTATCCGTGATTCCTTGATTTAGTGTTGACCGTGATTCCTTGATTTAGTGTTAACCGTGATTCCTTGATTTAGTGTTAACCGTGATTCCTTGATTTAGTGTTAACCGTGATTCCTTGATTTAGTGTTAACCGTGATTCCGTGATTTAGTGTTAACCGTGATTCCGTGATTCAGTGTTAACCGTGATTCCTTGATTTAGTGTTAACCGTGATTCAGTGTTAACCGTGATTCCTTGATTTAGTGTTAACCGTGATTCCGTGATTCAGTGTTAACCGTGATTCCTTGATTTAGTGTTAACCGTGATTCCGTGATTCAGTGTTAACCGTGATTCCGTGATTCAGTGTTAACCGTGATTCCGTGATTCAGTGTTAGCCGTGATTCCTCGATTTAGTGTTAACCGTGATTCCTTGATTTAGTGTTAACCGCGATTCCGTGATTCAGTGTTAACCGTGATTCCGTGATTCAGTGTTAACCGCGATTCCGTAATTCAGTGCTCACCGTGATTCCTTGATTTAGTGTTAACCGTGATTCCGTGAGTTAGTGTTCACCAAGTGTGTTGTGCAATCTTTATACGCCATCGAGGACTTTAACTGATATTACTTGAAGAGGTTGTACATCGCTCATCGGTAACTTCATCGTCGCTTCACTGCTTAGCAGACATCACCGCCGCTGTGGAACGCTAAGTGTCATAATTCTACTGCTTCCCGTACCTGTCAGCTGTCACAGGGTAACAAAGTAAAATATTTCAACAACAGCACACACATTGTTTAAACATAAACCCGAGTGATACATTTATACACTTATTATAGCGAGTATTTTAATTATTTTATTACTATAGTAAACGGTCAGATCACAACTCACTGTATTTTCTTGTTCGTTGCCAATCGTTCCTGAACCCCGCCCTATTTATTCCCAGGGGTATAATTACTCCCGGTACCGCCCGTTAAGTCTGAAATTTTCCGGGATTAGTGAGGTCGGCTAATCTTTTCACCGGCACTCCCTCACCAAGACAGTCAGGTGTTCAGACACCAAGACCCAGGTGTTCACACACCCGCCCATATCCCACAGCCACCGAGGGCTTAACGAAGGAAACCACCCGGCACTCCTTAAATAATCCTAATCAACACAGGTGTTTCTATTTTAATCACCTTCCCTACTCCTCTTTCTCCGCCCAAACCCATATTTCCTCCTCCGCCTCCTCCTTTAACTATTTCCTCCTCCTCCTCCTCTAACTATTTCCTCCTCCTCCTCCTCCTCCTCCTTTGTGTTCCTTTGTGTTCCTTTAACTAAACAAGCCTCTCTACCGTCCAACTAATTACCCCCGCGGGACTCGACCCGACCCTTACCTAACTCCTTCCAGGTGTTCAGTTGAACTCCTTCCTGGTATTCAGCAAGCCATCCACGCGGTTTCTAAATATATCTTGACTAAAGTTTCTTGCTACAGAAAAAAAAGAAAAAAGGAATTGTAACCATGCCCAAATATTTCACTTGCGGTAATTGTTCGCAGAAATTTGCCACGATCCACTTTCAGCTCAGCGAGTCTAAATGTAAATATTGTTTCTTGGACTCGCGTATCCAAGCACTTAGCTCGATAAACGATGAGCTGAAACGCTCAAACGTACTGATATGGGAAGTTTTGACATCTTTCCCCGCCCTTCCTACTTCAGCTTCCTCCTCCTCTGCCTCGCCTGAACCCGCCTCCATCCTTACTATTCCTTCCGCCCCATCCATCTCCCTTGCTACTTCATCCACTCCCACTCCCTCTTCTCCCTTGACTCCTCCCCTATCCTCATCACCACTCCATCTTCCCCTTCCACCTCCAACACGATCTCCTCTGCCTCGCCTCAACCACCCCACTCCTCTGCAACGCCTGAACCCGCCGCCACCCCTACCATTCCTTCTACCCCATCCACCTCCCTTGTTACCTCATCCACTCCCACTCCCTCTTCTCCCTCCAACACCCTTGACTCCTCCCCTATCCTCATCACCACTCCATCTTCCCCTTCCACCTTCAACACGATCTCCTCTGCCACGCCTGAACCCGCCGCCACCCTTACCATTCCTTCTACTCCATCCACCTCCCTTCCTACCTCATCCACCTCCATCCACAGTACCACTCCCCTTTCTCCCGCTCTCCCTTCCTCTCCCTCCAACACCCTTGACTCTTCCCCTATCCTCATCACCACTCCATCCTCCACTTCCACCTCCAACACGAACTCAACCTCCGCCTCCTCCTCCACTTCTGATACCACATCTCCCTCCATCCACACCTCACCCTCCAGCCTTCCCCTGCCACCCACTACTATCACCACCTCCACTTCCAAACCCACCTTCGCCCGCGCTCCCTCTTGTACCTCGCGCCCTTCCAGAAGAAATCACAAGACCATTCTACCAGCTGTCACTTGTACGAACCAGACGCCGTTTCCTGGCATGGGCAAACTAACAACTAGAGTCAATTTAGTTGGCGACAGTGTGGTGAGAGGCCAACTTACGGAGTTTTGCGGTCGGAATACGTTGACACGGCAGCGTTTCTGTATCCCCGGAGCCAAAGTGGACGATATTGAATCAGCTGTCGATGCAGTTTCAGTAAATGCGAAGGACGACACAGTGTATCTGATCCATGCGGGAACCAACGACCTTCAGTCAACTCAATCTCAGGACCTGTTATCAAAATACCGTCAAGTCATTCGGAAATACAAGACCAAGTCCCCTCACATCATCGTCTCTGGAATTCTACCGAGAGTCAATACGTTCGCCGGATACAACAACAATAAAGCGCACGGCGTCAACACTAGTCTAAAGCAGTTATGTAACGATGAAGGCGAAGGGTTCACGAACGCATGGCATCACTTCAACCAGCGCCCAGATTTGTTTTGGGAGGACGGACTCCACTTGAACGAGGTTGGTTCGGGGTGGCTAGGAAGGCTCCTGAACGATGCAGTTGAAAGCTTCTCGAAAAGCTATTAAAAAAACTGGAGGCGAGGGCAAGGCAAAGGCAACCCTTGATCAACCGAACCGTAGCGTCGATGCGGCTTGCAAGAAACCGTGTAACCAACGACGCCTCCGACAAGCAAACTCATTCAACACGACGCGGCCAAACCAGGAGTCACATTTCCATTTTGTACACAAATGCACGCAGTCTATTACCCAAAAAGGACGAAATTAGGGCGTATATTGCAACTGAGAAACCAGATGTGGTAGCCATCACAGAGACTTGGGCCAACTCTGCACATCTAGTATCTGAACTGTCATTTCCCGGGTACGAAAGCTTCCAAAAAAATCGAATGCACAAGAAAGGAGGAGGAGTAATTTGCTACGTAAAAAGTACGCTCCCTGCCATAAAAATAGACAAACAGGACGCAGAGAATTACGGCTCCGTCTATGTGGAAATAACTGCGAATAATAAGAAACTAACACTTGCGACCGTATACAGGCCTCCAAAACAACAGGCAGCCGATGACACTGCCCTGTACGAAGAGCTTCACTCTTTAACACAAAGTAAAGAACCAATAATAATTGGGGACTTTAATTGCCTTAACATTGACTGGTGACAACTGATTGGAGATCAAGACGGTAACAGGCTTATAGAAATGGTGGAGGATTCGTTCCTCACTCAAGTTGTAACTCAACCAACAAGAGAAAACAATCTGCTGGATCTGGTATTGGTAAGCGACCCCGACCTCATTCGCGACTGTGAAGTTGGTGAAAAATTTAACGGTTGCGATCACCACTTAATCCGTTTCAATGTCAACATAAGTCACAAACTCGTAGACAATCCGTCAGTGATACCAGACTACAAAAAAGCAAATTTCAACCTAGCCCGTGAGCTGCTTCCCTCTGCGACCTGGGACCAACTTCACCTAACCGACAATACAATCGACAACGTGTGGAACAACTTCAAAGATAAGCTTTTGGGAGTAGAAAAGGCTACAGTGCCTACGAAACCCAGGCGAGTAAATGGTGCCGTAGATCCACCGTGGATGACCAGAGAAATAAAAAGGGCGGTAAACTTAAAAAAAAGGAATTATAACCTAATGAAAGAGATTGACACGGCCGAAACCCGTACTCAGTACCACAACAGCCTCAGAGCTTGTCGCACCCTTATTCGGAGTAGTAAACGCAACTACGAAAAATAAATAGCGCGTGACATCAAGACAACTCAAAAAAATTCTTCACATACATCAGATCGAAAAAGAAAGTAAAATCTAATATTGGTCCCCTGACAGACGAGACTGGAGCTGCAACTCAGGACAGTAAACAAATGGCCAGAATCCTTAACAGTAACTTCGCATCCGTATTCACAGTCGAGGACATCGAAACCATGCCCGAGAGCCCTGACCCACCGAGGGGAATCACGCCCCTGAAAACTGACTCAATATGCGACCAAGAAGTGAAAGAGTATTTGGATAAACTCAACACGAACAAGTCAACAGGACCTGACGGTTTGTCCCCGAGGTTATTAAAAGAGCTTAAACAACAAATACTTCAGCCACTCACTAACATATTCAACCAGTCTGTTCAATTGAAAAAGGTCCCGGAAGACTGGAAGATGGCGAACTTAACACCGATTTTCAAAAAAGGAGACAAAAGCGTTGCATTAAACTACAGGGCCATAAGCTTGACATCAGTGGCAGGAAAAATACTCGAAAAGATTATTAGACAAACTCGTTAAGTTTCTAGAAGACAATAATGTAATCTCCGACACCCAGCATGGCTTCAGAAACAAGCGCTCCTGCCAAACGAATTTATTAGACTTCTTCCAAGGTATATATAAGAACTGGGATGCCCACATCCCCAGTGATGTTATGTACCTGGACTTTCAGAAAGCCTTCGACAAGGTACCGCACGAGCGACTCCTTAAGAAACTGCACTCGGCGGGCATTGGAGCCAATCTGATCGCGTGGATAAGAGATTGGCTCACCGACAGAAAACAACGAGTACTACTCAACGGACAGCCTTCCGATTGGCTTCCAGTCACTAGTGGAGTGCCTCAAGGGTCAGTGCTGGGACCCATTCTCTTCATCATATATATCAACGACCTCGAATCAGGACTGAAATCCACAATATCGAAATTTGCTGATGACACTAAGGTGGGGGGAAAGGCCCTCACAAAGACCGACTGCGAAATCATTCAGAAAGACCTCAATCACATTATCGAATGGTCGGAAAAATGGCAAATGTCCTTTAATGTTGACAAATGCAAAGTCATGCACATTGGGTCCAGAAATAGTAACCACACATACATCATGAATGGGAGACCTCTGCAAGCGATGCAGGAGGAAAAGGATCTTGGAGTCACTATCAGCAGTGACCTGAAACACGCGAATCACTGTAAAAAAGCATACAACAAAGCCAACACTATGCTCGGGTTCATAGCGAGGAACTTCGAGTGTAAAGCGCCAGACGTGATGCTATCCTTGTATAATTCCATGGTAAGACCGCACCTCGAGTATGCAGTACAGTTCTGGTCTCCTAATTACAGAAAGGACATTGATTTACTGGAAAGGATTCAACGACGAGCCACGAAAATGATACCAATCTTAAGGGCTCAACCGCACGAGGAACGACTCAAGCGACTCAATCTCTTTACATTGGAGAAAAGACGCCTACGAGGGGATATGATTCAAGTCTACAAGTATCTGAAAAAATTCAATAACGTCGATTACTCCAATTTCTTTGAATTGCAAACCAACTCAAGAACTAGAAATAACGGTTTACCCATTCAGTCTAGTCGATGTAACACAGACATCGGAAGGAGTTTCTTTTCAAACCGAGTCATCCGTCACTGGAACAATCTTCCTTCAGAAGTAGTAAATGCGAATACTATCAACTCCTTCAAATATAGAATCGACCGTCACTTCGCTGCGTCGTGAGTAAACTGAATATTGAGTTGCTTTCATCTGCTCCTCAATATCGAGGTGCTTTCATCTGCTCCTCAATGTCGAGGTGCTTTCATCTGCACCCCAGGCCCCAGGCTGTCGAGCAGATTAAATCGCCAAAGCGGGCAACCTCGTAATGAGCCAATAGGCTTTCTGTTGCCTGCATTTCCATGTTTTCATGTTTCCATTTTTCCTTCTCCTCCTCCTCCTCTTTTTTCTTTATCTTACACTTTCTTTCTCTTTCTTTAAACGTCTTCCTCCTCCTCTTCCTCATTCCTCAACTCTTCTCCACCTCTTTCCTACTCCTCTTTCTCCTCCTCCCCTCAACATCTTTACAGTCATCATCATCATCATCATCATCGCCTTAACATAATTTTCTTCTCATTCTTTTTTTCCGACACGTTTCACTTTTTTGCTCCGCCTCTTTTTTGTTTCATCGGTGTTGGCTCGTCTAACTTTCATTTGACGACCCTCTCTCTCTTTTTTTATTACTCTCTCTCTCTCTCTCTCTCTCTCTCTCTCTCTCTCTCTCTCTCTCTCTCTCTCTCTCTCTCTCTCTCTCTCTCCATAGTGGGCCACTGAAGGATATAAATCTACTAGTGAAAAAAGTTGAAACCACCCTAAGCAAAGCCATGGTGTACTTTAATAAAAATGGTCTAATGTTAAACACCCAGAAAACCCAATGTATATTTATAGGAAGCAGACAACTAATATCAAGAATACCTGATAACACAACCATTCTCTTCCAGGATAGTAAGATCGAACCCTCAAACAATGTAAAGAATTTAGGATTGTATATAGACCAATATTTAGTGTTTGATCACCATATAACCGAAATCAGTAAGAAAATCCTAGGAACACTTATGTATGCAAATAGAATAAAACAATGTTTTGATAAACCCACAAGGCAGCTTATGGTAGAGTCACTAGTATTAAGTATACTAAACTATTGTAATACTATATGGGGGACAACTAACAATACGCTGCTAACTAAAGTACAGAAACTACAGAACTTCGCTGCCAAAATCGTAGAAGGGAAGGCCCAGAAATATGATCATGTAACTCCGATAATTAAGGAACTCAATTGGCTCAATGCTTCACAACAAATAACTTTTGACACAGCAGTGAATATATATAAACATCTACACGGTCACTACCCTGAATATCTAATGCCTCTCCCCTCTGTAAACAGCATCACCAACAGCACAACACGACAGCAGGGTAATCTGTATGTACCAAGAACACACACAGACACAGGAGCCAGACAACTTTCTGTACACGGGCCTACACTTTGGAACTCCCTGCCAACACATATAAGCACTGCCCACACCTTGCATAAATTCAAATATATTCTGAAAGAGTTCTTACTTAATCGAAACCGAAACAACTGATGAATAACTAATTATTTAATTGCAATAACCTATGTACTTTTTATGTATTTGGATGTAAGAATAACCACTTCTAGTGGAAATAAACTTATTATTATTATTATTACTCTGTGTGTGTGTGTGTGTGTGTGTGTGTGTGTGTGTGTGTGTGTGAGAGAGAGAGAGAGAGAGAGAGAGAGAGAGAGAGAGAGAGAGAGAGAGAGAGAGAGAGAGTTTCTGGAATCAAGGAATGGAAGCGAACAAACTGAACGAACGCATCTTGGTGATTGCTTAGTTGCTTAGGCCTATACACACCCTACACCTGAATAGAACATCACCTGTGCCTGGGTGGAGGAGGAGGAGGAGGAGGGAGAGAGAGGGAGAGGAAGGTAGAAGAATGAGACGGGGAGATGGGGAAGAGAGGAGAGAGGAGAGGGAGAGATCGATGGTAAAGGTTGTGGTGGTTTAATATTGCAAGCTTAACCTCTTCCCTTCTCTGTCTCCTGCAAGGATTAAGGATATTAAACACAATGCCGAACCAGTAACATAAGCAAGCAGTAATAAGAGTCGAGAGTAGGTATGGATGGGAGACCGCTTGACCTCATACCTCGCCTGACCTCTCCTTCAATCGCTAAGTTTCCTTCTCGTTTCTCTCATTTTTCTCTTTTTTCCTCTCTTTCGTGTAGGCCTACCTTGTCCCCCTCCTGAACGCTCCATAAACCCTTCATACCTCTTCCTCCCTGCCACCCCAGCCACCATATCTCCTCCCTCTTCCTCCTCCTCCTTCTCTTTATTTAATTCTCCTCTACTCTCTTCATTCGCCTTCGCCTTTGCTGTCCTTCATCTTCCAAATTTGATTAGATAGTTAGTGTAGCTTGTCACAAACAACCTCGTAAGGACCAGCAGGTCTGCTGTTGTTTGTTCTTCCTTTGTGTTCCTCTTCCTCTCTTCCTCCTCAGCTTCGACATTTCTGTTCTCTCTCTAGCCTTCCCCTGTAACATTCTTTTCAACACCTCCACCTCCCTGTCTCCCTCCCTCTTCCTCCTCCTCTCTTCTTTACTCAGCTCCGACCTTTCTCTTCCCTCTGTTGCCTTCCCCTGTAACCCCTCTTCTATTCCTGCGCTTCTGTACGCTACCTAATTTAAACCCTCCATTCCCCTTCCTCTTTGCCACTCCGTCCAACCTCACTTCTCCCTCCTTGCTTCTCCCTTTCCTCTCTTTTCTTTTCAGCTTCGACCCTCCTGTTAACTTTCCCCTGTAATCACCTTCCACACCCTTCCATCTGAGTCCTCCATACGCCCTTCTCTCTCCCTCCTTTCCAGCTGAAACCATCACTTCCTGCTAGTTTCCCCTTCAAATCTGTCCACTCTCCTTTCTCTGTACCCTTTTCCTGAAACATCCCACATCCCCTGCTTCAACCCCCTTCCTTTGCACGTTCCCGTATCCACAAACTCTTGCCTCTCCTTCCCTTCCAGCTCAAACCATAACTCTCTTTTTGTTCGTGTCCCCTTCAAACCTGACCCCTCTCGCCTCTCTGTAACCTTTTCCTATAGCTCCCCCCTTTCAACCCCCTTCCTCTGCACATTCCCTTATCTACAAACCCTTTCCTTTTCCTCCCTTCCACCTCATACCATCACTCTCCTTTCTCCTTGCTCGTGTTCCCTTCAAACCTGACCCCTCTCGCCTCTCTGAACCCTTTTCCTGTAGCTCCCCCCTTTCAACCCCCTTCCTCTGCACATTCCCTTATACTCAAACCCTTTCCTCTTCCTCCCTTCCAGCTCATACCATCACTTTCCTCTCTCCTCGCTCATGTTCCCTTCAAACCTGTCCCTTCTCCTCTTTCTATAATCTATTCCTGTTACTCCCTCTCCCCCTTCCCCCGCGCCACGAAGATGATACCATCACTGAGGACGAAGCCCTATGAAGAGCGACTCGAGCGACTCAACCTCTTCACGTTGGAAAAGAGACGCCTGCGGGGAGACATGATACAAGTCTTTAAGTACCTGAACAAGCTCAGCAACGTTGATCACTCCAAACTCTTCACGCTACAAACCAACCTGAGAACAAGAAACAACGGAAAAACAATTCGAGCAAAGCGATGCAATACCGACATCGGCAGGAGTTATTTCTCGATTAGAGTTGTTCGCCACTGGAACAGCCCTCCTGCAGAAGTGGTTAGCGCCGAGACCATCAACTTCTTCAAGAAACGCATTGATCGCCACTTTGCTGCATCGGGAGTGAACTGAACGTTCCCAAGAGTAGATACACAAGTGCTTTAATCCTTCCCTGCAAGCCACTTCTATGGCAAACGGATTGATTGAATCACTGAACGCAGGCAGCCTAGTGTTATGCCGGACGTGTTACTTGGGTTCCGTGTCGCCGTCAGGAGACTCCGTGGGAGGGAGATATGTAAACACTTTGCACAGCTTCTGTAGTTTAATATTCTTCCTTAGTAGTACACTTCACTCTGACTCTTCACTTACCACTAGCTTACTATGACTGGGACTCTCTCGCCCTCTTCTCCTAATATATCCAGAACAGTACAGTCTAGAATGTTACAGTATATTTTAGATCACACAAGAACATGTAGCAAAAATATATGCGAGTTGGCAACACTTCCCGCCTGGCGCCTGGCCGCGCCCCGCGGGGAGCGGACGGCTCGCCTTGCTCCCCGCCCCCTTGCTCGTTTCTCCGGGAGCTTTCTAGAGGCCTGTGGTCGCCGGGGGAAGCTTCCAGCACAACACTAGTAATGAGCCAACAGGCTTTCTGCTGCCTGCTAGTCCATGTTTGTTTCCATGTTTCCTCTGCACGTTCCCATAAGCCCCTTCCTCGACATGCTTCTTTCTCCCTTCTTTACGATATTCAGGTGTCTCTCCTTTCCTGCATATTCCCCTCTCAACACCCTCCCTCTCTTCACTTTCTACTTTTACCCCCTCTTACTTTGTAGCAGTCACCGCTGAAAGCCGTGTGCTCTTCTTCCCCGGTGATCCCCAAAAATGTGTCGCTGCAGCACAGACTCATTAAGTGTATTCGTGTCAACGTTTTCGTCGCTCCTCGTCTTGTGTCTTCTGTGCCGTCTAAGTATTTTCATTGTCTGGTCTCCCTGTTGTCCGTGTTGCGTCATCAATGTTAACTTCTCTTGTTACTCGTTTATCTTCCACTGTCTATCCTCGTCTTGCCACAGTTCTCTTGTACATATTGTTCCACATTCACACCAACACTTATATGTCGTCCACACAAACAACATTCACATACACGCACATACACTTTAACAACGTCTCGTTTGTGTTGTGTCTGCGCTAATGACCTGTGTGATTTTTATCAATAAAGCAACCCTGACGGATATTGCCTTTCTCTACCCGTGAACCAATTAGCGCTTAGAACACTCACTACCGCCAACAACTTCCCACCTCCTTCTGCATGCTACAGTCTGCTCAACGTCAAAATTCCTTCCTACTTCTCCATGTCCTCCTTCCTCCTACACCTTGCTCCTCCTTCCTACTCCTTTCTCTCCCGCCTGCTCTGTCTCAAAATCCCTTCCTCCTTTCCTCTTCTACTTTTTCCAACCCCTTTGTCCTTCTCCTTTCCTCCTCCATCTTCCCGTCTACTCTGTGTCGAAACCCATTCCCCCCTTCCCTTTCTGTTTTCTTTCCTAGCCCAGTCCGCCTCCCCTGTCCTCCTCCTCCATCTACTCGCCTGTTCTATGTCGAAATCCTTTCCTCCCTTCCCTTTTTATTTTTTTTCTTCCCCGTTTTCCCTCACCTTTTCTCCTTCCCCAACCTCCCGCCTGCTGTGTCGAAACTCCTTTCCTTTCTTTGCTTCTTTTTTTCCTACCCTTTTTGCCTTCGTTCTTCTCCTTCTATCCTACCCTATGCTCTGTGTCAAAAGCCCTTCCTCCCTTCCCATTCTACTTTTTTCCAACCCCTTTATCTCTCCCCTCTCCTCCTTCCCATCCTCCCCTGCCTGCTGAGTCGAGACTTCTTCCACTCCTCCCTGTACTTTTTCTTACCTCCTTGTCCCTCCCTTCTCCTCCTTCCCTATCCTACCCTATGCTCTGTGTCAAAAGCCCTTCCTCCTTTCCTGTCTACTTTTTCTTACCCCCTTTGGTCCTTCTCCTCTCCTCCTTCCCCATCCCCCTGCCTGCTCTGTGACCCGACAACCAGCCAACAGCCTCCTGTCGCCGCTGCCGTCACCACTCTGCCGGGAATCAATGTAATGGAGACGTATATGTCTTTCCCGGTAATTACCCGCATCGTGTGTCCGCCAGCTGGGATGCCTCCGCCTCCGCCCGCCCACGGCTGCCTATATGTAGTTGTTTCTTCGTGTGTCTGTTGATTTTGTTTTACTTTTTATTTAACTTTTTGTTTTGAATATCAGATGTGTTTACTTTTTTATCTCTCTCTCCGCGCGCGCGCGCGCGCGTGTGTGTGTGTGTGTGTGTGTGTGTGTAATTCACCACGGCCTAATCACGTGTTGGACTCGTAATCGCCAGCAGGTGCCCTCCCGACATGAGCAAGTGCTCTTTATCGTCGATCTATGAGTACTGCCAGGACCTCACACACCACACAGCCCATCCCCCTTACTCAAGTGGGGATAGTAACCACTCCTAGTCAACGGAAAGAATCCGGCCTGAGCGGGCTCGAACCGCCGCCATGTCAGACCGTGAAGCCTGGCAGCGCAGCGCTCTAACCAGTTGCGCCACGGTGTGTGTGTGTGTGTGTGTGTATACTCGATGGACAAGAGAGCAACAATGAAGAGAATGTGCATCCAACTCCACTTCGCCTGGACTCGAACTCAGGACCTCTTGAGTGTGAGGTGAACATGCTAACCACTGCAAAATGAACCTACTAGTACGTGCATGTGTGTGTGTGTGTGTGTGTGTGATCACTCACCACACACTCAGGGGAGTGAAGGGACCAACAGAACTCTTCATCCTTATATAATTCTACATTCGATAATCTTCTCATTATTTCATTCGTGAGTTGATTTCGGCAGTTTTCACATAAAATATTAGTAAACTATTCCTTCTTTAATCAGTAGTTCACAATCTAACATGAAGAGACTATTTTTTTTCAGTTGTTAGTGCAAGTTTCCTCTTTTCTGGATTTAAATTAGAATAGTATAGATTTAGGAGAGATATAGGCAAGCACTGGTTTAGTAATAGGGTGGTGGGGGAATGGAATAGACTTAGCAATCACATAGTTAGTGCAGGGACGATAGCTTGTTTTAGGAGTAGACTGGATAGCTACGAGGATCAAGCCTCTACCTGTAACCCCTGAAACTACACCTCACCCATTGTGAGTAGTGGGGGGGATTCTAGAGCTGCCCTGTGTAGGCCACTCGGACTCTTGCAGTTTCCCTATGTTCTTATGTTCTTATGATACGGCGTACGGTGTGAGGCTGGCGTCAGGTGTGAGCTAGGAGGTTGCGTGTCCGGCTCCCTTCCCGTTAATTCATGAGTGGGCAGGGGTGCGTCCCTCATCATTATCGTCAATTGAGGCCATGTACCAGGGGGTCCATCTTTCTACCTACCCGCCGGCGCCCCTCCTGAACATTAGATCTGAGTGGCTAGTCATGCGCGTTCCCTTCCCACTATAAACAATTCTAGGTGATTCGTCTAAGTTGGTAGAAAGGGTTACACATGAACTACGCAAGGTTTGGGGCTCAGGTAGGGAGCTAAAGACCGAGAAATATAACTAAGCAAAAGAGCTTACTGATTTGAGATTCCAAGTGTCCGAGAAAAAGTGATAAAATTGAGTCTAGGGCCTCTTTCACAGTCACTTTGTTTGTTTTGATCGTTACCAATGGCGGCGATCGACGCTATAGTTTTCTATGTGAAACTGGCCGATGGAATAGTGGCGGCTGCAGAGGAAGGGAGAGGTGTTGAGAGTGTGTGGTAATGTGCGGGGCTAGGCTAACCACGCAGCCGCCACTACCCCATCGGCCAGTTTTATGTGGAAATACTATAGCTGCGATCGCCGCCATTGGTAACGATCAAAACAAACAAAGTGACTGTGAAAGCGGCACTAAGAAATGATTCAGCCACCTATGAATATAAAATCAAAGAAAAATATCGTCTGGAAGAGGAGAGGCACAAATAAGCCTGACAACTACGGGAAAACATTACTAAAATGGCAGGAAACACCAGAGATGGAAAGAAATTTTTGATGAAGTAGGATCTGTAAACTTAGATGTTAAACCAACAAAGGAATGAAAACCAGAAAAAAAGTAAAGAGGGAAGTGATCAAGGTGCTAAAAACAAGAGACACCATTGAGAGATGCAACAGATAAGAAATGTGTGATAATTAATTACTGGGCTGGTGGAAGAAAAAATGTCGATAGAAATGACAATATAGAGATAAGAAGTGAGGGCATCAGACATACAGTACCACTACCACCATCCTCGCTGTTTCTAGAACGACAATCTGTACGAGTTGTATTTATATGTACAGAGTGTCGTTCTAGAAACAGCGAGGATGGTGGTACTGTTTGTCTGATTCAGCCTTCCAGCAACTCTTAATGTGTTAAAAAGCTTTGTGAGACTGTATAGGTCCACGCTTACTGGTCTGAGCATGCGCAGTTCACGAGACCAGTGTTTATAAACAAAAGTGCCAGCTTTTAACGATGGGACAATAAACAACACAACACTGGGTGCCTTCAGTACCATGGCATGCTTACAAATGACTATGGAATATCAGTATCTTCATCTATTCAAAAGCCACTTGGTGCTCTTGCTCACCTTCAACTCTGTGGTCTTGGAGAGGCAGGGCAAGCAATCGAAGACGTAGCTGTTAACAACCATCTTCTTACATTGAACCCACTGGTCAAGGAATGGCCAGGGTGACCGAAACTCAGGCTCACTATAGTGACTACACCCCACTGACTCTCCTCGTGACGACGGCGACGCGGCCGCCGTCACTACTTATTAAGTTATTCTTACTTATCACCATTAACACTTTAACAGTCACTTCAGTAAAGAAGCACTGAAGCACTGGGAACCGGAACACTGGCACTCACTCCGTCACTCGAGACGCAGCTGAGAGGCCACGCGCCACGCCGCCACGTAATTGATAACACAAGCCGCTGGTCTCTGTTTGCGCTCTTTACTACGGGATCACAAATTTCAGGCAGTGAATAATAATTTTGGGGGCAAAGTTAAATGATTTTTCTCTTTGCTATAGTGATTTTTGAGTCTAACATAAAAAAAAAATAACCTAGTGTTTTAATGTTTATGATATAAGTATAAAATCTCTTCACCGAAGATATTTCATACCCCGAAGTTTTTCATACAACACAGCAGGGCACCCGGGCCACGCGTGCGCAGCAGGGAGGAGACTACGCTTTTTTTTTTTTCCTGAGAGGCGGAAAAAAGTAGCGATTATCGCTAGTTTGGTTACAAAAGTAACGAAGATACCGATAAATATATAAACAAGTAGCGGATGGCCGATAACCCGATTTTGTTATTAGCGATAAAGTATCGCGATAACTTATCGCGATAACGCCCAGCTACGAATTGTGAGGCTCACTAAAGTGATTTTATCTGTTGTCCTAGAGGGCGATCAGGAAGTCGAGGGTGAGACTGATGATGTTTGCAAGGTTGGGAAAGTATGTGGAGGGAGGCTCAAGGCCTCTGAATCTTAAGTTAAAAATAGATGGCGTGTTAGGAATTAAGGGTTGTTCAGGAAATGAAGGTAATCCAATAGCGAAACGGAGCATTCGAAATTAGCAGTTGCGATTCGAATGCTCCCGAACCAAGGTTCTAGAGTGTTCCGAGGGGGATGACGCCAAGGCAAGTATAGAGAGGTATCGTCACTCTCATAGAACGTGAAGAACCAAATTTTGAAATGAGCTTTTTTATTAGGACCTCTCGGATGTTTTTTATGTTATAAACTACTACAATAAAATAAAATAAGATGTGGATTTTTCGTTATATACCCTATGAAGCAATTGTCGGTGAATAAAAAATATAAATAGAAATGTTCACGGCATCTCATCCTGGACGATGATTGGCTGGCGTCTCGATAAGCTCCGCCCCTTCCTCGAGCCTAATTAAGCCCCGCCCCATCCTCGTTGTCTGCCCAAACCGACGGCTTCACACACCTCACTCCCGCCCTGTTTCCTGACCCCAACATTCATTTTTACGAAAAACTGAGACCACCATCATCTTCCTGAGAAAATTCTGCATCACACTAGCATAAAATTGTAACCATAATGTAAAATTACACATACGAAAATCAGAGTTAAGTGAAGGATGGAGTAAACATTTTCTTGCACTTATTTCCCTTCAACTCCTTAGTACTCAGCTGGTTTTCGTCGCATCACTTTAAGCACAGATCCTAAGTCTGCATGCTTTTCTGCTTCTGATGATATGTGGTACGTCCCGAGGTAAAAATATACATAGGGTCAAAATCGCCTCTGAACCTAAGCCGCGCCGTGACAACGTTCATGCGCATCGGCAATTGTTTACTCAAGTCAGACTCGCCGCTCACGCACAGCCCCAAAGCCACGGCTTGAGGTGAACGGCGAGCCAGACTTGAGTAATCAATTGCCGATGCGAATGAAAGCCGTCACGGCGCGGCTTATGTTCGGAGGCGATATTTTATCATGTATATTTTTTCCTCAGGACGTACCCTAGTGATGAACATAAAGAAAAATATGAAGAAAAATATTCATGGAAAAGTGATGCTCTGATTTTCTAGTGTGTAGCCAGGGGTTGAAAGGTAAAGGTCAATAAATGAAATGAAATTCGTACCCTTTATTTCACATGAGCTGATTTTTGCCAACAGGGTGATGGAGAATTTGATGGATGACGATGCCTTTGACGACGCCACTTTCAGGCCGGGTAACCAATGCAAGGGTTACGAAAACTCGTCGGTTTGGGCAGACAACGAAAAATATACTCAGAAAGGAATATGTAAAGAGGATACCAACTTTATATTCTTCCCAAAATGCATTATGACATAATGTTTTTACGAAATGTGTTTTTTAAAATATATATATAGTTTAAATATGAATATCTGTTTTATAAATATTATACATATTAATATATTTATATTTTTTATAATAAGATATTTAAATAGGAATATATATATATATATATATATATATATATATATATAAAATCAATACTAAATTTATATATATTAATTATATATATAATAAAATAATCCATTAAATAATATATATATATATATATATATATATATATATATATATATATATATATAAATAAAAAATAAATACTCATTTACAAAACAATATACATTAACTTTTTAAATTAATAAAACAAATATAATCATAAATGCAATAATATCAATAATATCATCAGTGAATCATATATAATGAAACATAGTGAATAGAACAAAAATATATTTAGTGAAATCTTGTTATTACATATAATTAAAAGAAAATCATATAATAATTATTTTAAAATTATATAGGAATTTTACAATCTATCTATTATAATCACATTCACATTCGTCACCTACAATACTCAAAAAATAATTAAAAGTGTCTGTTTCTTGCAGCAAACTTACCTACTACACCCGGTACCTGAGTCAGCTGGCCAATGTTTACAAAGTTACCTGCGAGCCACCCTCAGGAGTGAAAGAAAATTGACTTTTAAAGGGTACTAAAATGTAGCTGAATTAAATGCTTCATTTGAATCAGAGATCCCATCTCATTCTATAAATAATCGTGTTACCGATAAGTCTTTTAAATAAAGCAATGATTTATCAAGAAAAATGCCAATTTCTGAAAAAATGCCAACCAGCAGATTTTTCTGCCAAACACATAAAAAAATGCCAAAAAAGACGTTTTTGGCATAAAAAACGCCAACCTGGCAACCCTCCCAGCTCGTCACGCGTCAGTCAGCTTTTAGACGCTGAGTATGCAAGACCTCAGTGCATTATACTCAGTGGCTGAAGTTTCACACGAGCAACGGGCAACTACGTCTCTACATTACCTCAACTTTAACTACTAGTCCGGCACACTCAGCCGACCCACCCTCAGACAAACTGTTCTGCAAACGAGAACGGAGGAACGGAGGAAAAGACAAGGTTCTGCGCCACTATAAACACTTGCCTGCGCCATGACGGGTCGGAGCCAACTACCATCTAGGCCCCTCAAGCCTATAGCGCAGGCGTACACGTAAAAAAAAAAAAAAAAAAAAAAAGTCTTGAATCCTAGGTAAGGCTATGGTCTCAACAGAAAAAGGAAGGCGAAGGAGTAAAATAGTCAACTGCAGAAAAAAAAATATGAAAAGGGCCTATGCTAATGGAAACGGCCCCAGACTTGAGATGTTTGACTTCATAAGGGAAAAAAGATTGATATATATAGTGGATGAGTGATGATGGGAGTGGAGAACAATATTCATGTGGAGAATGGGGAACTGGGAGAAAAAATGGCAGAGGAAATAAACATTCGCGAAAAGGAAAGGAGGCGAGAGATAGCACAGTAGCGCATGTATGTTATTGCTGCCTAAAAAAAAAAAAAAAAAAAAAATCTTTCGAATTCCTGTGCCCGAAAGGGAAAAGCGATTTTGTGGTGTTAGCATTTCACACGTTAGAAGGGGATGTAGAGCCAAGGGAAGAGTGACACAGGTATGGCAGATATCAATTAACTAATCAGTCACTAGTGGCATAAGCCGGGAGGGGGGGTGAAACAAGAAACTCCCGACCAAGACGAGTTACAGATCCACGACTGGTCCTGGTAACAGACCAAATATCTAGCAAGGGCAATGAAACCATTACAGATATTACCAAAAAAGAAGTTGGGTTGAGTGAAAAGATAGTTAACATTATTAGAAGGATGTATGTTGATTCAAGACCAATACAGACTTGGGACTCTGGAATAGGATTGGATGAAATCTGGGAGAGGAGTTAGGCAAGGATGCACTATGTCACCAATCCTATATATTTAAACCGTGCACAAGGATAGTTGTCAGGATAAAGGAATGAATGCAAATGAGAAATGGAAAGAATAAGATATGTTTACCGTATGCAGATAATTTAACAGTTATGAGTAAATCGACAGCGGAGCCTCAAAGTTTGTTAGATCTGGTAGGTTAATTGATATGGAGGAGCTGGAGTCAAATTTAATAGAGAAAAGAGGATGATAATACGCCTATTCCATGGGTTTATGTAATAGTCAGAATTCACTGTTCTCATCATCACCCTTCTTCTGAGGGTGGACATGGTGGCACTCTCTGAGACAAGGAGGCATGGCAGTGGCGAGATCAGTGAGGGGGGGTACACCTTTTACTGGTCCGGCACGAGTAATGACTTCCATGTCAGGGGGGTAGCTATGGGCATCTCCAGTCGACTGCTCCATTTGTGGTTGAGGTTGCTCCGGTTGATGAGTGTATAATGCGAGTGAGGCTGAAGCACACACTGGGCTTCACATCTCTTGTTGCTGTGTACGCACCCACCGAGATGTGTAGAACGGAAGAGAAGGATATGTTCTACGCCAAACACGACTCCGTAATAGACCAGTGCCCTCCCCGGGACACACTAGTTGTCTTGGGCGACTTAAATGCTACTACTGGCACTGACAGGGTTGGCTATGAGCTATGTGTTGGTCCCCATGGTCTAGTACCAGGAACATCAACAACTCTATCCTCTTGAATTTTGCAAAATCCAGAAGGTTGAGAATTGCGGGTTCCAGGTACTGCTGGACTTGGTATAGCAATACCGGAGGGGTAGCTAAGGAGACTGACCACATCCTCGTAAGAACTCGTTGAAGGATCCTTCAGATCTGCAGGATTTACCGGAGTGCTGAGTTCTTTGCAACTGACCACAGGTTTGTTGTTGCAACACTCCAGCTTCATGCCAGGTCAAGAAGAATCTCGAGATGCAATAATTCTGTGTTCCATCTCGGGAGGCTGAAGGACTGACCTTGTTTTTGACGATGATGCAATAATCCTTGCGGAGTCGCTGGAGATTTTGGTGATGGCTCTCGAGGCACTGCATGAGAAGGCGAAGCCCTTGGGACTTCAGGTCTCCTGGGTCAAGGAGTATGCAGTAACAGTCTCAAATCGGTTCGATGTGCTCAGCACCCGTGATGACCCTGTAAAACTGAGGGATACCTTCAAACGTGAGACTCTTAGAGCTGCTAAGGAGTGAATTGGAGAGCGCCCAAGATCTAGGAGTCTCGGCGGAGACGCTGGAGAATATTGAGGAGAGTCGTGCTTCTAGACATACTGGGAATCAGGACCAATATTTGACTCTTGCGTAGGACTAGAGCTTTCCTGAGGAGACAAAGAAAGGTATGTCAGAGGTTTCGCTGAGGAAGTTGAGGGTTATTTAAATGCGAATGACTTCCGATCTGCCTGCCGAGCCCTGAAGCAGCTCCGCTCCAAGTCCCCCTCTCAGGTGAATGTTATCCGAACAGCTGATGGATGCCTCGTGTTGGAGATGGATGGGCAGAGGGCTCGTTGGGCTGAGTCCTTTGAGCAATTGTTCACGGCGAACCCTCCAAGTGGGCAGCTTCCAGTTGCTGGGTTGCAGGTGACGGATGCCGATCCACCCATCGACGAAATCCCACCCTCTCTTGCCGAGGTCAGAGAGGCTGTGACAAAGTTAAGGAGTGGAAAGGCACCTGGCACCTGTAGCATAGGTGCAGAGCTGCTCAAAGCTGGAGGTGAGGCCATGATCCACGAGTTGCATGCAGTCTTGACTACCGTATTTTTTTTTTTTTTTTTTTATATTCCAGCCAGCGCTTCTTTTGCTCTGGTGGATGGATCCTGATGGTGTCTTTCCGCTTCTTTCCGGTAGGTCTGATGAATCCCCATCTGGCTGGCAGGCGCGTGTTTATAGAGTAGTGGCGCCATCTTGCATGCATCGCTCTGCCGCTGCCCTCCATCTTTGAGTCTTTGATGATAGAAGTCCTGTCCGGTGGTGGTGGTCTTCAGCATGTGGTGTGTTTAGCGGCCTTCTCGGCGGCGGGCTGAAAATCCCAGCTTGGGGCACCCGCGGGATTGAAACTGTCCTCCTGAACACAGGGCCGGCTTTTGAGCCACCAGCTCCCGCTAATGGCAATCTGGTACCATTCCTCCTGCCAGGGAGAGGGGATTGGTCGTCCCTGTCTGGAAAGGGAAAGGGGACCGCCAAGACAGCAACAACTACCGTGGTGTTACACTGCTCAGTGTGCCAGGCAAGGGGCTTACCCACCTATTGCTGATGGGAGTTCGCAGCCAGCTGCTGAAGCTACGGAGATCTGAACAGTCTGCGCTAACGCCTGGTAAGTCAACAACTGACCGTATCCTAGCGCTTCGCGTACTGGTGGAGCGCCGACGTGAGTTTCAACCAGGGATGCGTGCATCTCAAGAAGGCGTTTGACTCGTTTGACCCCTAAGGAGCAGTACTATGTTTGTGGGTGACGGTCGTGACCCCCAGCTCTAGTACACACAAACCTCAGTATTCACGGTAGTTCACTGAAAAGCATCATTAAGATTTTCACTTTAAATTATGAAAACATGGGTTCTTGAGTTTGAGCTGTTCAAGTTTAATTAAAAAAAACAGCAAAACTGAGACAAACAAGATTAGTTTTGGGCACAGACCTGAATCGTTAGTTTATTATTTTTTGTGAGGTAAAATAGACTCGTGCATTTAGAAGTTTCTGAGTGACATTCCTGTCAGCGAAAGTGCCTGTAGTGTGGAAAGGAGAAAATTTCTGGGATTGAAAATGTCAGCTGAGAGAGCCAGTCAGGCGAGTTGTAAACAGGCGTCAGAACCGTGAATAGTAAGGTTTTCCTGTATGAGTCACAGTATATCTGATTTAGGGTAGGCGGTGGCTGAGTGGTAGCGTGCTGGGCCCACATTCACTGCGTGATGGACGACGAGAGTTCGAATCCCCACGCTACCACCTCGGATTTTTCAGTCACCGCCGAGTGGCTTAAAACTACCCACATGATGTCCTGAAGACCACCCATCAACCCGGACTCTAGAGGAAACCGTTCAAGTGAATCAAGAACGAGTTCCGGGGGGCAGCATGAGCCAAGAGAAGACGGCGCCTATATAAACACTTGCCTGCGCCATGACGGGCTGGGGACGACTACCATCCAGGCCCCTCAAGCAAGTCTACCGGCGCAGTAGGCGTAGACGTAAAAAAAACACACAGATATGTTTAGTAATGGTGTTTATTTCCATAGAAAGGATTATATAATGTAATGCTGTAAATCTTGACCACTTTTGGCCAGGCCTCCACAGCTAAGGAGGCTACAAGCTTTACGTAATAGTTGTGTTGTGAAGGGTTCAGACACTAGTAATGGAGGACTTACTGTATTATAAAATTACATTTTTTCTTGACATCAATTTTAAGGAAACTGAGCTCTAAATTTGTATGAAGCTATTTTTTTTCTTTTACAGCAAAGGAGACAGCACAAGGGCACACACAAAAAATAAAACAATATAAAAAGCCCGCTACTCGCTGCTCCTGTAAAGAATCCGAAGAGGTGGCCGAAAGAGCAGTCAATCACGTGATAAAAGGTGTCCTGATACCTTCCTCTTGAATGAGTTCAAGTCGTAGGCAGGAGGAGATACAGTTGAAGGAAGATCGTTCCAGAGATTAACAGCGTGAGGGATGAAAGAGTGAAGATGTTGGTTGATTCGTGCGTAAGGGATTTGGATAGTAAAGGGATGTGCTTGAGTAGAAAGTCGTGTGCGGCGGGATCGCATGACGGGGGGAGGCATGCAGTTAGCAAGTTCAGAAGAGCAGTCAGCGTGAAAATATTGATAGGAGATAGAAAGGGAGGCAACATGGCGGCGGAATTTGAGAGGTGGAAAACTATCAGAAAGAGGAGGAGAGCTGATGAGACGAAGAGCCTTAGACTCCACTCTGTCCAAAAGAGCTGTGTGAGTGGAGCCACCCCACACGTGAGATGCATACTCCATACGAGGGCGGACAAGGCCCCTGTATATGGAGAGCAACTGTGCGGGGGAGAAGAACTGGCGGAGACGATGCAGAAGGCCCAACCTCGAGGAAGCTGATTTAGTAAGAGAGGAGATGTGAAGTTTCCAGTTAAGATTTTGAGTTAAGGATAGACCGAGGATATTTAGTGTTGAAGAAGGTGACAGCTGGGTGTTGTCGAAGAATAGGGGATAGGTGTTTGGAAGATTGTGTCGAGTTGATAGGTGGAGAAATTGAGTTTTTGAGGCATTGAAGGACACAAGGTTCCTTCTACCCCAATCGGAAATGATAGCAAGGTCTGAGGTTAAGTGTTCTGCAGCCTCCAGCTTTGAGTCATGTAATACCTGTTGAGAGGGTCTTCTGTTGCAAGAAGTTGAATAATGCAGAGTGGAGTCATCAGCGTATGAATGGATAGGACAGTTTGTTATAGAAAGATCATTGATGAATAACAGGAAGAAAGTGGGTGATAGGACAGAGCCCTGTGGAACACCACTGGTGATAGGTTTAAGGGAAAAACAGTGACCGTCTACCACCGCAGAGATAGAACGACCGGAGAGGAAACTGGAGATAAAGAAACAGAGAGGGGGATAGAATCCGAAAGAGGGTAGTTTAGAAAGCAAAGACTTGTGCCAGACTCTATCGAAAGCTTTCGTTATGTCTAGCGCAACTGAGAAAGTTTCACCGAAACGGCTAAGAGAGGATGACCAAGAATCAGTTAAGAGAGCAAGAAGATCACCAGAAGAACGCCCATTGCGGAACCCATACTGTCGATCAGATAGAAGGTTAGAAGTGGAAAGATGCTTTTGAATCTTCCGGTTAAGGATTGATTCAAAAGCTTTAGATAGACAGGGAAGTAAAGCTATAGGGCGGTAGTTTGAGGGATTGGAACGGTCACCCTTCTTAGGCACAGGCTGTACGAAGGCGTACTTCCAGCAGGAAGAAAAGGTAGATGTTGATAGGCAGAGGCGAAAGAGTTTGACCAGGCAGGGTGTCAGCACGGAGGCACAGTTTTTAAGGACAATAGGAAGCACTCCATCAGGTCCATAAACCTTCTGAGAGTTGAGGCCAGAGAGGGCATAGAAAACATCCTTCTTAAGAATCTTAATAACAGGCATGAAAGAATCAGAGGGGGATGAGTAGGAGGAATATACCCAGAATCGTCCAGAGTGGAGTTGTTACAGAAAGTTTGAGTGAAGAGTTCAGCCTTAGAGACAGATGAGACGGCAGTGCTGCCGTCAGGGTTAAGGAGAGGAGGGAAAGAGGAAGAAGTGAAATTGGAGGAGATATTTTTGGCTAGATGCCAGAAGTCTCTGGAAGAATTAGATAAAACAAGGTGTTGACATTTTCTATGGATGAAGGAGTTTTTGGTATGTCAGAGAATAGATTTGGCACGATTCCGGGCGGAAATGTACATATCATGGTTAGTGGAAGTTCGCTATAATTTTTATTGGTGAACTTTCTTTCATTTTTTGGAGATTTTAACGTTTTTGTTACAAAGAACTGATCCTCCCTTTTATGTAAAATGTTATAATGCGTTCTGTTTGGGAAAAGCTCAGTCTGATATATTATATTATCTGTTGTGATAAAAACTATTAACGGATACTTCTTTTGACTATAGTGAAAAGCATTTTTGATTCAGGTTGTAGTAAACGGTTTCATTTCACAGGAGGTGATTCTCCCTCCCTCTCGTGGGCCTCGGCCAAGCTTGCCTGAGCACTCACAAAACACTACTCCATTTCACTGGTTTTGCAAATGTCTATAAGTACTACTTCTTGTGTACATATTATTTATGAAGATTTTTCACTTCAATAAAATTTTATGGAGAGGAATCTACACTGAAATCCTGGTTTATAAATCCTGTACAGTGTTGGACTCAATGTGTATAATATGTCATTAGTTTTCTTCCTCATGTAGAAGTGAATATTTTCTATGTTCAAAAACTGACTGGCTATTCACTTTTACAGTGTAGCATTAATTCAAAGGAACATAGAAAGCAAAAGCTGTACAGACTGTCTTTAGATGCACATATTTTTCAAAGTTAATATTCAAATTATGAAGTTTTACAACGAGAAGTTTAGCATAAATTACTTGAAATACAACTTGAATACTCTGTACACCAGGGGTTCCTAACCTAGGGTACATGTACCCCCAGTGGTACATTTGGGGGGTACATTGGGTCCGAGAGAATACCCACTACTGTACAATACATGGTGTTGTAATCTGCATTCAAATTGCACAATGTCTTTTTTTTTTTCAATTTCCTCATTTTAGTTAGCAAAACTGTTTTTTTGTTGTTGTTTTTTTACGTCTATGCCCATAGCGCCGGTAGGCTTGAGGGGCCTGGATGGTATTCGGCCCCAGCCCGTCATGGCGCAAGCAAGTGTTTATAGTGGCGCCATCTTCTCTTGGCTCATGCTGCCCCGCGGAACTCGTTCTTGATTCACTTGAACGGTTTCCTCTAGAGTCCGGGTTGATGGACGGTCTTCAGGACATCATGTGGGTAGTTTTAAGCCACTCGGCGGTGATTGAAAAATCCGAGGTGGTGGCGTGGGTTTTCGAACTCGTGTCGTCCATCACGCGGTGAATGTGGGCCCAGCACGCTACCACTCAGCCACCGCCTACCCTATACTGTTATTTAAATTATATCATCAATCTACACATACAGATTTCAGTATCAAATAGTATCAAAATATTACAATTTCATCGGTTTTTGTTTTATCCTAATTTTTTAGGGGTACACGGGAACCTATAAAGATGCCCAAGGGGTACAGAGGAACAAAAAGGCTGGGAACCCCTGCTGTAGAGTATCATTCTTATAGTAAATCAGTTTTTTTGACCTGTATATTATTTATAAGTTTAGCAGATAAGGTGTGACCTGCACCTGACCTTCACTTCTTGCATGTGTGTTCATAGGCGATGATTACCAGCATGTAGTTACCATGACGATTCATATCAGGGAAGAATCTGACTTGGGAAAATGTGGTTAATGTGTACACAAAGGAACACAAAGGAAGAACAAACAACAGCAGACCTGCTGGTCCTTACGAGGTTGTTTGTGACAAGCTACACTAACTATCTAATCAAAGGTGGAAGATGAAGGACAGCAAAGGCGAAGGATCCTCCCCACCCCCCCATCCCTCCAGCCAAAGCTGGCAGGAAAGGAAAAAGAACCATGCAGCATGGAAAAACTGCATGGAAATTATGTAGGAAAGAGGAAAGAACTACCATTACTGCTACCACTAACCGGGCGATAAAAGCGGACAAGGACACCAGTATTCGAAAAACTTAACGTTATTACGACAATGAGTAATATCTTAGTTGCTGGTTGGATTCAAAACACTTGTCTAATTTATTCTTGAAGGCCGTAACTGTTGTACTATCAACGACATCACAAGGTAGAGAGTTCCAAACATTAACAACTCGATTGAAGAAGAAGTGTTTAGCTTCGTGCGACGAGAATCTTTTACCACTTATCTTCAAATTGTGATTTCTTCTTGCTCTATTTGATCGATCAATTGTAAAGTAATCTTCTGCATTAATATCATTGAATCCTTTAAACATTTTAAACACTTCTATTAGATCGCCTCGCATTCTTCGTTTTGATAGGCTGAATAAATTTACTTCTTTAAGCCTTTGTTCATATGACAAATTTCTCAACCTAGGAATCATCTTTGTTACTCTTCGTTGGACCCGTTCCAACTTTTCTATGTCTTTTCTGTAGTAGGGAGACCAAAACTGTACACAGTATTCTAGACGGGGTCGAACCAACGAATTATACAGTTTTAATATTACTTTTTCCGATTTATTATTAAGGACTCGTCCGATGAAGCCAACCAATTTGTTTACAGTTTTAACTACCTCTGAACAATGCTGACCGGGCTTTAAATCGCTTGATATAGTGATTCCAAGATCCTTTTCTTTACTTACTGCAGAAAGTTGTTGGCCATTCATTACGTACCGAACGCGATTGTTATTTTTTCCGATGTGCAACACTTTACATTTGTCAACGTTAAATTTCATTTGCCATTGAGTGGCCCAACGTGCAAGTCGATCTAGATCTGATTGTAAAGCTTCTTCGTCGAGCGTCGCAGTTACTTTACTTGCAATTTTTGTGTCATCAGCAAATTTTGATACTTTGCAAGTGAGCCAATCATCGATATCGTTAACATAAATTAAGAAGAGCATGGGGCCAAGCACTGATCCTTGAGGTACGCCGCTTTTGACATCGAGCCAGTTAGATGTAACACCGTTTAGAACCTACTTTCTGTTTCCACTCAGAGAACCAGTCCGAAATAAAGGAAAATAGGAAAATAAAGATCAAATTGAAGTTTAACATTCAAGCATTATTTTGGCTTATTTTCTACTTCAACTCAATTTTTCAGAGTAGCTTCCTTGATATGAGTGCAGATAAGATTCGTTCACACACAATGGCAACAACAACAGGGCCAGATGAGGACCTGCCTGACAAGGTTCCCATGATAAGCATCCCTGTTCCCTCCCTACCCCCTCCCTTCCCCTCCTTAGTTCTCCCAGTTCCTTTATGCAGTTCCCTGACCCCCCTTTCCTCCATCCCTGTATGTCCCACCCTACCCCTTGCCAGGACCTCTCAAAACCAACTGGCTTTCCATTCTCCTTCCCACCGAAAGCACAAGCAAAGCGATATATAAGTCTGTGCTCTCAAGCGTCGTTTCCTCTTGCGTTTTGAAGCTGATAGGTGAGACAGTGTTTTGCCCTATTCCTGATCCTTATAGTAGGTCTCTTGTGTCTCTATTAATAAGGTCCAGATGGTAAGAGAGCCGGGTAGAACACGTAGTAATGGGTTAAACTGGATAAGTTCAGATTCAACACGGACATAGAAGAAAATTGGTTTACTAACAGAGTGGTAGATGAGTGGAACCTGCTGGGCAGTCATGTTGTGAGTGCCAATACAATAGTCACATTTAAAACACAGATTAGATAAATTCATGGACATTGATGTCAGCTGGGGTTACGTTCACAGGAGCTTAGGTACACTGAAACTGCTTTGTATAGGTCTATACCAGTCTCTTGCAGACTCCTTATGTTCTTACGGTCATTTGATTGAATGTAGATCTGGATTTCCTTCTGTTTTTGGTGTCAGTGCTTGGGCATGAAATTAATGTCAGTATTCTTTTAGACGCTTCCGGTTCACATCACTGATTCTAAATGCCAAAAAAGGGGTTAAACACGTTCCCATGGGTGTTTATACACGTTCATGGTACAGAAGAAGGGTCATACTACCACCAAGGTCATAAAACTACCCCTGGGAATCCCCATAACTCTTATGAAAGCCTTGATAACTGGGTGTTCTTGTTTAGAAATATGACCCTAAATCCTGCCAAGACTAGAAGTATCATTTTTCGCTGTGCCTGACTGGTTTTCACACTGAACTAACTGCTTCAGCTGCTTCATGAGACCCGCATTGTAGGTGTTCGACTGTTTATTTACAGTGTGTGCAGGTGTGTTTCTGGGTGACTGCATGAATATTGATTACTAAGAGGGAGGGGGAGATATTGATAAGGAGAGGAGAGGGGAGGAAACGTAAGTCAGAGGAAAGATAGGAGAGATGAAGGAGGGAGGGAAGATGAAAAGAGGGAAAGAGGAGGTGAAAGAAGGGAAGAAGGGAAAAAGATGAGAGATAAAACAAGCCATTCAATAATAATAATAATAATAATAAGGATAATAATAATTAGATTTTTTTTTTAACCAAGTACACATATAGCAGTGTTGCAGGTATGTTGTGTCCCTGCTGTACTGTGACACTTGTGGCAGTGTTGAGAGCACCTGATGACGGGTTGCTGTGTGGATGTGCAGTGCTGTGACAGGGGCTTCGTGGTGCAGTGGTTAGCACACTTGGCTCACAACCGAGAGAGCCCGGGTTCGATTCCCGTGCGGAGTGGAAAGATTTGGGCGGCTTTTCCGATAGCCTACGCCCCTGTCCACCCAGCAGTGAATGGGTACCAGATGTTAATCGGGGGTTGTGTCCCGTCTTCTGGGATCTGTTCCCTTCTCTAATTCCTTCCCCTTCTGTCTCTCTCCGGCATATGACCACAGACGTTGCGCCGACTAAACGAAACTTTCCAACTTTTCCAGTGCTGTGACAACTATATGGTGGTGGTGGTGGAAGGTGACTGTGTGAGACATATTCTGCAAGTCGTTAGCTTGGAAGCAGCTCAAGGGTAAAAGAAAAAAATAACAGAAAAAAGTCTGCTAATCACTGCTTGTTACCCAGTTGAAGTACATTCTTTTTAATTAATTCATTTATTTTCTTATTCCCGAGGATGCTTGGTGTGAAAAGTGCATTACTATAAATCAGTCTGAATAGTATTATGTAAAAAAGTTGTATCGAAATCAACCTTTCCTTTGTTTTTTTTATTAAGGGGACCCTCCGCCTGTAAAATCCGGAAACTTCGAAGAAATCACTTTTTGACAAAAAATTACCTGACTTCTCTATCATTTCTCCGTCTTATCAATTTCTGCAACATTCGCTGTCTTCGTTCTTATTTTCATTCTGTGGAGCACCATCTCTCTTCCTCTAAACCTATTCCCAAAATTTAAAATTCAAAATAGCACGTAAACGAACTGCCCCAGGGAGGACTCCCCTTCTGGCTGCCGACTTGAGAGGTGTCTTGATAACTCCTCGAACCTCCTCCTTATCAATTTCTGCAACATTCGCGGTCTACGTTCTAATTTCCATTCTGTGGAACACCATCTCTCCTCCTCTAAACCACACCTTCTCTCCCTCACCGAAACGCAGGTTTCTGAGTTTACTGACAGCTGTCTCTACTCTGTTCCCTCCTACTATCTCTGTCCTAAATTTCAAACCAAAGCTGGATGTTGCGTCTATGTATGCAACGACATCACTTGCTCTCGGGCCCACGACATTGACTCTTCTGAATTTTCCACCATCTGGCTTAGACTTCATTGTCATTCTATTACTAAATACATCTGTGCTGTTTCTCTCTCACCTACTGTGGATTTCAAAGGCTGTGAGTTTTCGTTTTTTGGGAATAACTTTGTAACCAACACTCGTATCAGCACAAGATTTTGTTACAGTGTATTTCGCACACTGCCCTAATTTTTATGGGTATCGTGAATCACCAAAAGTAGATAATAAAGGCACTTCTCCGTAAAGCAAAAGGAGAAAGTCGGACTGGCCACTCAAAGAAACGAACACAGGTAGTGACGTAGTACTATGACGTATCAGAAGCTCCGCCCTCTCTGTCCCTCTTCCCTCCCTCCACTTCTTCCCCTGCCCCCCCTCCCCCCCCCCCTCTCTCTCTCTCCATGGAAAATATATAAGTATTTTTGAAAGTGCAATTAAGGCATGAATGATGTGGTAATGGGACTATTTTTTTTTCTTATTATGGTGACACATGCCTGAACATCGTGACATATGTGATAGAAGGATGGGAGTAAAGGTTAACCACCATAATTGATGGTAGAACGATTGTTCGGTTGTATTCCTTTATTTTTTTGTTCCTATATTTCTTCGTCACATGACTTGGACTCTCGACATCAGTTGTGTACTTCTATCAAGAAACTCAACAAAGTATGGTTAAGATTCGTTTTAGGTCCGTGCCAGTATCTCATTACCTACCTTATGAAACATCAGTATCTCTTCATATATCTTTTCTACAAACCTTCAGCAGTCATGGAAACGCTTTGAAAATCCAATTCAAGGACTTTTCTTTTACTCTTGAAAATATGGGATAATGTTTACGAAAGCGCGTCGCTTCCTCTGCTGGCCGCGGCGACACTGCAGCGGGTGTTGCGAGAAATACCTCCTCGCTGAAATAAGTCACATATACATGAGGGGGGTCGGTTGGAGTAGTTTAAATATGCTCCCCGACCCTAAGCCCTCTGCGAGCTATTTTGCGGCTGCGGCGGCTGCAGTGTCGCCGCGGCCAGCAGAGGAGGCGACGCGCTTTCGTAAACATTATCCCCTATTTTCAAGAGTAAAAAAAAAATCCTTGAATTGGATTTTCAAAGCGTTTCCATAACTGTTGAAGGTTTGTAGAAAAGATATATGAAGAGATACTGATGTTTCATAAAGTAGATTATGAGATACTGGCACGGACCTAATACGAATCTTTACCCAAAGTATGGTCTTCAAGGTTCAGCATTGTCGGCATGGCTGTAAGAATGCGTTTGTCACGCGACTTTTCAACTTTTTTAACAAAGAGAAAGCCACCAATCGCATGAAGATTGCTTTGAATAGGTAAGTGGTTAATATGCTTATTTGATGTGTAACCTATAATAGATATGAGACTTTGTGCCGCCCCGTCATTAGAATTACAGCCTTACTCAAGCCGAAACCCCTATTTTTACTCACTCAAGAGGCATGGGAAAGTGCAGTTCGTCGATCACGAACCTTCGAGGACAATTATTGTTTAGCAGACAATATTCATGAAAGTGTCGATCCTGTCATTATTAACCTTGACAGTGACAGTGATGATGAGGGAGATTTATACTTAAGTTGTGATGAAAATTAAAAGTTATAAATATTTTGTTCGTATCATTAGTCAACCAATCGTGTCTCGGTTTCAATTTATTATATGTAATCCTATAATAATAAACGTACAACACCACATAACCGCCAAACCACTACGCTACCAACAATCACGGCGTTTACCACTAACACGTTATCCACTCACTTTTACTCAATAAAGGGTGTCTGTCAGTATAAAAGGGAAAAAAAATATACAAGGCCACTACCAAATACTTCATGTCTTGATAGTTATGAAGCCTGCGTCAGTGGCCACATTTTGAGAGAGAGAGAGAGAGAGAGAGAGAGAGAGAGAGAGAGAGAGAGAGAGAGAGAGAGAGAGAGAGAGTGAGGGGGGGGGCATGGAACGAAGTGGAGGGAGGGAAAAGGGAGAGAGTGGGCGGAGCTTCTGATAATGTCATAGTACTACGTCACTACCTGTGTTCGTTTCTTTGAGTGGCCAGTCCGACTTTCTCCTTTTGCTTCACGGAGAAGTGCCTTTATTATCTATTTTTGGTGATTCACGATACCCATAAAAATTAGGGCAGTGTGCGAAATACACTGTAACAAAATCTTGTGCTGATACGAGTGTTGGTTACAAAGTTATTCCCAAAAAACGACAACTCACAGCCTTTGAAATCCACAGTAACTCTACTAACTATGTTAAATTCTTCGACTATTTCAACTCTAAAGTGGAGCACATCTTGACCCACTCTCCCTTCGCTGAAATCTCTATCCTAGGAGATTTTAATGTTCACCACCAACTTTGGCTTTCATCCTCTTTCACTGACCAGCCTGGTGAACAAGCCTACACCTTTACTCTCCTCAACGATCTAGAGCAGTTGGTTCAGCACCCTACACGTATTCTCGACCGTCTTGGAGACAGGCCCAACATACTAGACCTCTTTCGTACCTCTAACCCTTCTACTTACTCTGTCGAACTGTTCTCTCCGTTGGGCTCCTCCGATCACAATCTTATTTCTGTATCCTGTCCTATCTCTCCAGTACATCCTCTGGACCCACCGCAGAGGCGATGCTTCTGGCATTTTGCTTCAGCTCGGTGGGACGACCTGAGGATGTACTCTTCCGATTTCCCGTGGAATGATTATTGCTTCCAGGAGAGAGACCCCTCTGTGTGTGCCCAGCGCATCACAGAGGTGATTGCCTCTGGAATGGAGGCATACATTCCACGTACTTTCTCTACTCCTCATGTTAAAAAGCCTTGGTTTAATCACGCTTGTTCCCGTGCTGTCAAGGATAGAGAGGCAGCTCACAAAAGGTACGAATATAAGAACGTAAGAACGTAGGAATCTGCAAGAGTCCGGTAGGCCTGTACAAGGCAGCTCCTTTGAACCTAAGCTCCCGTGAATCTAACCCCACCTAATATCGCTGTCCATGAATTTATCTAATCTATTTTTGAACGTGACAATTGTATTGGCACTCACCACATGGCTGCTCAGCCTATTCCACTCATCCACCACTGTTAGTAAATCAATTTTTGCCTCTGTCCCTGTTGAATCTGTATTTATTCAGTTTAAACCCATTACTACGTGTCCAACCCGGTTCTCTTACCAACAAAACCTTATGAATATCTCCCTTATTAAAGTCCTTCATCCATTTATAAACATCGATCATGTCTCCACGCACCCTTCGCCTTTCTAGAGAATGCAAGTTTAACTGTTTTAGTCGTTCCTCGTATGGCAAGTTTCTTAACCTCTGAATCATATTAGTCATCCTCCTCTGCACCGATTCTGACATTTTTATATCCATTCTATAGTAAGGTGACCAGAACTGAACCGCATAATCAAGATGAGGTCTAACTAATGCTAAATATAGTTTGAGGAAGACTTCGGCGCTTCTGTTGCTTACGCTCCTTGAAATAAAACCCAGTACACTGTTTGCTCGATTTCTAGCTTGAATGCATTGTGCCCTTGGACGGAGATCAGAGCTCACTAAGACCCCTAAATCCCTCTCGCACCCAGACCTGTTTATGAGAGTGTCATTTAAGCAATACTTATGTGAAGGGTTGTTCCTACCTACACTCAGAATACTGCACATCCCTACATTGAACTCCATCTGCCATTTATCCGCCCAGTCATACAATCTGTTTAGTTCATCCTGGAGAATACTAGCGTCCTGATCCGACTCAATTACTCTACCGATCTTGGTATCATCTGCAAACTTATTGACATCACTACTAATTCTTGTATCAAAGTCATTGATATAAATAATAAACAAAAGTGGACCTAAAACCGAACCTTGTGGGACCCCACTCGTAACACATCCCCAGTCAGATCTTTTACCATTGATTTGCAATCTTTGCTTCCTATTGCTAAGCCACGCCTTGACCCAGATCAAAACTTTACCCTCTACTCCGTGAGACTGTAATTTAAGCAACAGTCGTTGGTGAGGAACTTCGTCAAACGCTTTACTAAAATCAAGATAGATTACATCATAATTTTCATCTCTGTCTACCGCCTCAAATACTTTATTGTGGAAGGACAAGAGATTTTTTTTTTTTTTTTTTTTTTTTTTTTACAGCAAAGGAGACAGCTCAAGGGCACAAAAAAGTAAACATTAATAAAAAAAAGCCCGCTACTCGCTGCTCCTAAAAAGAATCCAAAGAGGTGGCCGAAAGATAGGTCAGTTTCGGGAGGAGAGGTGTCCTGATACCCTCCTCTTGAAAGAGTTCAAGTCGTAGGCAGGAGGAAATACAGATGAAGGAAGATTGTTCCAGAGTTTACCAGCGTGAGGGATGAAAGAGTGAAGATGCTGGTTAACTCTTGCATAAGGGGTTTGGACAGTATAGGGATGAGCATGAGTAGAAAGTCGAGTGCAGCGGGGCCGCGGGAGGGGAGAAGGCATTCAGTTAGCAAGTTCAGAAGAGCAGTCAGCGTGGAAATATCGATAGAAGATAGAAAGAGAGGCAACATTGCGGCGGAATTTAAGGTGAAGACTATCAGTATGAGGAGGAGAGCTGATGAGACGAAGAGCCTTTGCCTCCACTCTGTCCAGAAGAGCTATGTGGTGGAGCCCCCACACATGAGATGCATACTCCATACGAGGGCGGACAAGGCCCTGTATATGGACAGCAACTGTGCAGGGAGAAGAACTGGCGGAGACGGTACAGAACGCCCAGCCTCGAGGAAGCTGATTTAGTAAGAGATGAGATATGAAGTTTCCAGTTGAGATTTTGAGTTAAGGATAGACCGAGGATGTTTAGTGTTGAGGAAGGTGATAGCTGGGTGTTGTCAAAGAATAGGGATAGTTGTTTGGAAGATTGTGTCGAGTGGATAGGTGGAGAAACTGTGTTTTTGAGGCGTTGAAGGACACCAGGTTCTTCTTGCCCCAATCGGAAATAATAGTAAGGTCTGAGGCTAAGCGTTCTGCAGCCTCCAGCCTTGAGTCGTTAAGTTCCTGAAGGGTGGGTCTTCTATTAAAAGAAGTTGAATAATGCAGAGTGGAATCATCGGCGTAGGAATGGATAGGACAGTTCGTTTTGGAAAGAAGATCATCAATGAACAACAGAAAAAGAGTGGGAGATAGGACAGAACCCTGTGGGACACCACTGTTAATAGATTTAGGGGAAGAACAGTGACCGTCTACCACGGCAGAAATAGAACGGTCAGAAAGGAAACTGGAGATAAAGGTACAGAGAGAAGGATAGAAACCGTAGGAGGGTAGTTTAGAAAGCAAAGATTTGTGCCAGACCCTATCAAAAGCTTTTGATATGTCCAGCGCAATAGCAAAAGTTTCACCGAAACGGCTAAGAGAGGATGACCAAGAGTCAGTTAAGAAGGCTAGGAGATCACCAGTAGAACGCCCCTTGCGGAACCCATACTGGCGATCAGATAGAAGGTCAGAAGTGGAAAGGTGCTTTTGAATCTTCCGGTTAAGGATTGATTCAAAAGCTTTAGATAGACAAGAAAGTAAAGCAATAGGACGGTAGTTTGAGGGATTGGTGAGGCATGACCTACCTTTCGTGAACCCTTGCTGCGAATCGTGAATTAAGCTATGTTTCTCTAGATCCTCCCGATTGTTCCTGGCTATTATGGACTCCAGCATCTTGCCTATAACCGATGTTAAGCTAATTGGGCGATAGTTTAAAGCAACTGACCTGTCCCCCTTTTTGAAAATCGGCGTCACATTAGCTAATTTCTATAGGCTGGGCACATAACCAGTATTTACCGACATTTTAAAGATGTCGGTTAGTGGGTCACTGAGTACATCCTTGCATTTCTTTAATACCCTCGGAAATATCCCGTCAGGACCTGGCGACTTATTCTTCTTAAGCTTATCTATCTCATCCTGGACCACTTGCCTGGTAATGATTATATCCCTCAATTTATCGCCATCCCCGCCCTCGTACACCTGAACCCTCTCCGGAATAGTCGTTCGATCCTCCTGTGTGAATACTGAAAGGAAGTAGTCGTTCAACAATGTGCTCATATTTTCGTAATTTTCCACTAGCTCGCCTGTATTTGTTTTCAGCGGTCCAATTGTCTCCCCTGTTTTTGTCTATACATCTGAAAAGAAACCCTTAGGATTACTTTTCGCCTCATTTGCTACTTTAATCTCATAGTTCCTTTTTGCTACCCTGGAGTTTTTCTTCACTAATCTAGATAGTTCGACATACCGGACCCTGAGATGTGTTTCACCATTCTTTATTTTCTGAGAAATTCCCTTCTTTAACTCTATCTCGTGTTTTAGTCCACGAGTCATTCCCTTAGGGTCATTGTTTTCTTTTCTAAATGCTCGCTGGGGTATATGCTATCCTTGCCCCTCTACTATTACTCTAACTAAATTATTGTAAAACATTTCTACCTGGTTCTCCTGGCTCTCCAACCCACAGTTCTGGCTCTCATGAATCCCTAGATTTTCCCAGTTTACCCCTTCAAGATGTCTTCGAAGCCCCTTGTAATTTGCTCTTTTAAAATCTGGCACTAACACCGGATTTGGTTCGCGGGTTACCGCTCAGTCTAAGCTAAAACGAACCGTTCTGTGGTCACTATTTCCTAACTCTCCTCCCGCCTCCAACTCACGTAGCAAGTTTCCATTATTAGTTAGGACTAAGTCTTATATGTTATCTCCTCTGGTAGGCTCAGTAACTACCTGCTTAAGGAAATTATCTTGTATAACTTCAAGAAAATCCTCGGCTTCCAGGTCACCCACTAGGTCTTCCCAGTCTATATTCCTATAATTAAAGTCCCCCATTACGCAGACAATTTTACTTCTACTCGTGCCCTGCCTATTTAGGTTGGGTGGCCTATACAGAACGCCTAAAGTTAGTTTTTCTTTCCCTCTGTAAACATCCACCCAAACTGATTCTGAATCCATGTTAGTTTTGACTGAATTGTTAACTGAACATTTAACTGAGTCTTTAACATATAGCGCAACTCCACCACCCTTTCTGCCCCTTCTGTCTTTGTGAAACATCTGATAACCCGTTATTTCAAATTCCGATCTAAAATTTATATTGGCAGTGTCTATCCATGTCTCAGTGATCGTTATTATGTCAAAATGTTCTACACAAGCTTCACCCCTTAGTATGTCTATCTTGTTTCTGAGGCTTCTGCCCACCCTCTGTTACTCCCCTATAATTACTACTAAGCTGCCTGCTTGTATTTTGACCTAGATGTCCTCTCCCATTACTCCTCCCACCCTCGTCTATACTAAAAAATCCCTCAGGGTACTAAGTGCTCGCTCATGGGAGTCTGAGAGAGCCTCAACACCCTTGAACGTCAAGTGTATCCCGTCCCGTGCGTAGAGGGCGTCGTTGCTAAAGAAGAGGTCCCAATTGTCAACGAAGAGCCACCCATTCCGCTCGCAGTGAGCTGCTAGTCTGCTGTTCACTGCTATCGCCCTGAACAGCCATCCATCGCCAACGATCCTTCTCGGCAGGACGTCACACACTACTGGCGACCTACCAGCGTCCCGTATCCTACCTAACAATTCTCTAAAACGCCGGAAAAGGCCCTCGCTTGGCACACGGGAAACGTCGTTCCCGCCACAGCTGAGGAAGACAATGGGGCTCGATCCCTCGCTTGCCATACACGTCTCAATCCTGTCTGATACTTGGCCCACCCCTGCCCCTGGGAAACACACCCTCGTCCTGTTCTTATCCTTGGAGCAATAATACCTGTCAACATAACGCACCTGACTATCACCTACGACCAGCACCCGGCGGTCGGGAGAGGGACCAGAAGGAGGGGTGAGTGAAGGGGGGAGGGGAGAGCGGGAAGGGTGGGGAGGGACCTGCTGTGAAAAACGAGGAGAAACTGTGGAGGAGGTGGAAGGTGGAGAGGAGGAGGAAAAGGAAGAGGAAGAGGAAAAGGAGGAGGTTGGGGAGGAGGAGGAGGAGGGGGTGGAGGAGGAGGAAGGGGAGGAAAAGGAAGAGGAAGGGTGATCAGGAGAAAGGAAGGGTGAGGGGGGAAAGGCTGAGGTGTGGATGGGAGGAACGGACGAGGAGGCGGAGGACGAGGAGGAGGAGGAAGAGGGGAAAAGGGAAGGTGAGGGACAGGTGACCGAGGGCTGAGAAGGGGGCAGAGGGGAAGGGGAGAGTAGGAGGGAGGAGGCTGAGGTGAGGGAGGGAAGGACGGACGAGGAGGCGGAGGATGAGGAGGAGAAAGAGGGAGAGGAGGAAGAGGAGGAGGTAGGGGGGTGGGAAGAGGGGGAGAGGGGGGACGGAAGAGGAAAGGGGGAGGATAAAATAGGCAATAATCCCCGGACCGGCGGCTTACCGCCGGTCTGCCCGCGGTAGACCGGCAGCTTACCGCCGGTAAGCCGGCGGTTTACCGGCGACCATATACGATTTTCGATTTCTCCGACCGGCGACTGCAGCAGGTCAGTCGGCGGTAGACCGCCGGCCTACCGGTGGCAGACCTACGGCACATCGACGAGCAAACAGTTTCTTTGCATTTTCATATATTTATAATTACCTCCTAAACAGCTTCATACCTAAATTCATTCGTGTGCATAAAACTCTCTCTCTCTCTCTCTCTCTCTCTCTCTCTCTCTCTCTCTCTCTCTCTCTCTCTCTCTCTCTCTCTCTCTCTCTCTCTCTCTCTCTCTCTCTCTCTCTCTCTCTCTCTCTCTCTCTCTCTCTCTCTCTCTCTCTCTCTCTCTCTCTCTCACTCTCTCTCTCTCTCTCTCTCTCTCTCTCTCTCTCTCTCTCTCTCTCTCTCTCTCTCTCTCTCTATATATATATATATATATATATATATATATATATATATATATATATATATATATCTCTCTCTCTCTCTCTCTCTCTCAATCTCTCTCTCTCTCTCTCTCTCTCTCTCTCTCTCTCTCTCTCTCTATATATATATATATATATATATATATATATATATATATATATATATATATATATATATTCCTCCTTTATCTCATCTCTCTCTCTTCATCCCTGGCTCCTACCTGTTCCTCCTCGTTTTCCTCCTTCCTCCCTCGCTAATCCCCAGGTCAGACACAGGTGTTCACTCGCGGTCTACCGCCGGTCTACCGCCGGTCTGCCGTGGGTGTCGGCGGCTGACCGCCGGTCGACCGGCGACATTTTTCGACACCGCCGGTCGACCGGGCGCATCGCCGATATCTTTGAAAATTTTAAAGTTGACCGGCGGTGGTCGGCTGCGTCTATGGTACTCAGGGTCGACCGGCGGTAGACCGGCGGTCTGCCGCCGACAATGCCCGATCTTACAGCCGGTCGACCGGCGACCGGCTTATCGGGAGTCATCGGGGACGGTCGCGACCGGGACCGGGAATGTGTGAGAGCCCCTTTAGACTCCACTCTGTCCAGGAGAGCTGTATGAGTGGAGCCCCCCCACGCGTGAGATGCATACTCCATACGAGAGCGGACAAGGCCCCTGTATATAGATAGTAACTGTGCGGGGGAGAGGAACTGGCGGAGACGATACAGAACGCCCAACCTCGAGGAAGCTGATTTAGTGAGAGAGGAGATGTGAAGTTTCCGGTTAAGATTATGAGTTAAGGATAGACTGAAGATGTTTAGTGTTGAAGAAGGTGACAGCTGAGTGTTGTCGAAGAATAGGGAATAGGTGTTTGGAAGATTGTGTCGAGTTGATAGGTGAAGAAATTGGGTTTTTGAGGCACTGCAGGACACGAGGTGCTGCTGTCAGGGTTAAGAAGAGGAGGGAAAGATGAAGAAGTGAAATTGGAGGAGATATTTTTGGCTAGGTGACAGAAGTCCCTGGAAGAATTAGAAACAGCAAGGTTTTGACATTTTCTATGGATGAAAGAGTATTTGGTAAGTCGAAGAATAGATTTGGCACGATTCCGGGCGGATATGTAAAGATCATGGTTACCAGGAGTTCGAAGGCTCTGTATGTGATTTCTCAGTATAATAATATAGGCACGTGTTTCGTCTTGGTAGGTAGGAAAAACCGCGCCTTTTTTCCCACACACCTTTTTTCCCCAGGGATCTGACCTGACTGTGACCTGACGATCTGACAGTAGCTGCTGATTTTGTTATTGTTTTGTTTCGTCTCAGCAGGTAGAAAAAAGCGCCCCCTTTTTCCTAGATACACATTTTTCCCCAGAGATTTGACCTGACGACCTCACCGCAGCTGTGGACTTTGTTATTGTCTTGTCGCGCCAGTTTTTTTCGTCTTGCCTCGCCCATATCTTCACCATGCTGTCCCGGGTGTGACCCTCGCATGGTCAAGCAGTACTTTATTTCCAAGGACGTTTGTAGGTTCTGCGTTAAGACTCAAAAGGACGATCAGAGGATCATAGAGTTACAGAAAAGGGTTGCGACTCTCGCCGCCCAGGTAGACTCTTTACTTAGTGCACCAGCAGCAACTAGCCCCGCCTCCTCCTCTTCCTCTTCCTCTTCCTCTTCCTCTCCGTCACCAGCTTTGGTATTCTGTCCTCCTCCCACACAGCAGCCCCTCTCGTCCTCCTCCTCCTCCTCGACCGTCTCCACTCCCGGTCGCGACCGGGACCGGGAATGTGTGAAAGCCCCTTAAGGCTCTTCGTCTCATCAGCTCTCCTCCTCTTACTGATAGTCTTCTATCTCTTAAATTCCGCCGCAAAGTTGCCTCTCTTTCTATCTTCTGTCGATATTTTCACGCTGACTGCTCTTCTGAACTTGCTAACTGCATGCCTTCCCCCCTCCCGCGGCCTCGCCACACACGACTTTCTACTCAAGCTCATCCCTTTACTGTCCAAATCCCTTACGCACGAGTTAACCAGCATCTGCACTCTTTCATCCCTCACGCTGGTAAACTCTGGAACAATCTTCCTTCATCTGTATTTCTTCCTGCTTACGACTTGAACTCTTTCAAGAGGAGGGCATCAGGACACCTCTCCTCCCGAAATTGACCTTTCTTTCGGCCACTCCTCGTGACTCTTTGTTGCAGCAGTGAGTAGCGGGCTTTTTTTTCATTATTGTTTTCTTTTTTTCTTCTTTTTTTTTGCCCTTGAACTGCTTCCTCTACTGTAAAAAAAAACAAAAAAACTGTGAAAGCTTCAGGTTTCTAAGACGAATTTTTCCTGTCCCCCCCCAAAAAAAAGTATCAAGGGTAACTAGTCGAGTAGTCCTCCCTCTTCATATCCCAATAGTTTTCTACTTAACGGCTTTGTTTATAGCATTACACACTACATAAGCTTTTGTTTGCTTCATTTTTGTGATGTTTCTCTAAAAATATATCGCTACTCCTGATTTATGGCATCCCTTGACGAGAGCGCTTACTTGCGTGCTGCTCCCCCCCGTTGAGCTTTTCTAACCTATTATAAAAATAATGGTATCACATGAAAACAAAGGAAAAGACATTTTTTTCGTCCGTAAAACATTTATGATATCTCTTATAGTCATGATTTTATATATTTTTTTCTCCGTAACGAGGCGAAAAAAAATCTTTGAGGTATAATTTTTTTTCATGAAAATTATGATACATAGTCCAAATGTTTTACGGACGAATTGTAGCTATGGGTATAAATATTTTGTGGACCAGCAGTCAAAAGCATACTACCGAAAATAAAAGAGAAGTGTTTCATAGAATTATGACGTTTTTCGAAAGAAAATAAATGTTCTCAAAAACCCTTCTTCCAAATTTCATTAAACATTCAGATTCTTAAAATTTCAATATAACAATGATAGGTATAGGCAAAACATTCTGAGGGGGCTTCGTGGTGCAGTGGTTAGCACATTCGGCTCACAATCGAGAGAGCCCGGGTTCGATTCCCGGGCGGAGTGGAAAAAATTGGGAGGCTTTCCTACGCCCCTGCCCACCCAGCAGTGAATGGGTACCAGGTATTAATCGGGGGTTGTGTCCCGTCTCCTGGGATCTGTTCCCTTCTCCTATAATTCTTTTCCCCTCCTGTCTCTCTCCGGCATATGACCACAGATGTTGCGCCGACTAAACGAAACTTTCCAACTTTTTGTCTGTGTATAGCAAAGACAGTATTAATGCAGGCGACAGCTGACTGTGGAACTGAATCGCCTTATCAATCCCTTTACCAGCAAGAGGACAATGGGAGTAATGATGAGGGTGCTGCTGTGTGTGGTGTGCTGTTTGGTGATGTTCTCTGAGTGTGAGGTCATGAAAAGTGAGACTAGCAGAAGCAGAAAGGCAGTTAAGCAGGCGGCCGATGTGGGAAGCTTGAAGGATGAGGAAAGTCGGAATCTGATGGAAACTGAGAAACATAAAGAAGATAAGATGGTGAAGGGGGAGCTCGGTAAAGGAAAGATTAAGAAAGAGGACAAGGCAGAATCAGCACCCAACATTGTGCTTCTTCTGGCTGATGACCTCGGTTACGGTGACCTCAGCTACTCGGGTCATCCAACCACCAGGTAAGACAAGATTATCACCAAATTATTGACCAAGACTATAATAAACTTGAGGCACTTGAAGAATAGTGACAAGGTGATGTGAAAGTGTGGAAGTACTTACTGAAAAAGGAAATTTATGATCATGTTTAAAGTCTACTTTCATAACAGTGATTTTATAGAGCTCAGAACTTTTTGTGTCTGATTGGTGTCTCAAGATGGTTAAGGCTCTCCTATGTATATGAGGCTCTCCTCTTTCCTTTTCCTTTTCTCTTCTCTCTCCCTTCCCTCTCTGCCTTACATTCTCTTTTCTCTCTTCCCCTTTTCACCCCCTTGTTCTCCTCCGTATCTCTCATTCCTTATCTTCTCTTCCTTCCCCTCACACCCTTTCTGCTTCCCCCCCACTACATATTGTGGTTAATATTTGTGAAGAAGTCAACATTTTCAACAATTTTCTCAAGGTCAAGATTTGGGGTTTAATTTTTACATTGGCTTAAATTCATCCTCTATTAAAAAACATCATATACTGATGGGTCCAGCATTTACCTGAGATCAAATTTGAGACAAGGTATGCATTAGAGTTCCAGATGTTTTTATTTTTTTATTTTTTTTATTGAAAGTTAAGTATTTCAGGTGGTTAAGAATGTTATCAACTTTGAGACAAGATATGCATTAGAGTTCCAGATGTTTTTTTTTTTTATTGAAAGTTAAGTATTTCAGGTGGTTAAGGACGTCAGAGTTTAGGTGTTTGAAGACCCTTATGGTTCCTCTTTGTGTTCATGTTCCCAGGACGCCACACATTGACAAACTGGCCCAGGAGAGTCGCTTTTTCACGCACCACTACGTCACCAGTCCAGTGTGTAGTCCCTCACGGTAAGTCCATTAAAACCTCTCTTGTGGCTTTTGTTTTATTCATCATATTAATTTTTGTAAGTGCAACCTTGATGTCATTGTCCTATCCCCAATAGTTGAAGGAGTCCAGAAATCATGCATAACACAGGACTTCATTGTGTCCGTCACTGATCTTATCAAGCAATGAAAGCATATGTATTTTCCAGTATAAAATGCTTGCTTGCTTCACTGTGGCCGACCAGAAAGAATGCCTACCAATGCCATGGGTAAAAAACAATGATGAGGGTTTAGTTCCGCTTTCACAGTCACTATGTTTGTTTTGATCGTTACCAATGGCGGCGACCGACGCTATAGTTTTCCTCGTGAAACTGGCCTATGGGGTAGTGGCGGCCTTAGAGGAAGCGAGAGGTAATGAGTGTGTGGTAAGGTGCGGTGCTAGGCTAACCCCGCAGCCGCCACTACCCCATCGGCCAGTTTTACGTGGAAATACTATAGCGTCGATCGCCGCCATTGGTAACGATCAAAACAAACAAAATGACTGTGAAAGCGGCCCTTAATCTTTAATGGGACATTTGCTACGTTTCCCTCACCAAGGTTTAAGTGGTTTCAAAATGGTCTGCAAAACTAGATTCTCTTGGCTACTATTTTATTTTGTGATTGCTTCTGTAAATATGTGTTTGATGCTGTGTGGCTCCCAAGCTTACTTGTACTTTGGAGAATCATGCAGCACTCACCAATCATAGTGGAGGCCAAGTAGTCTCTCGAACTACCTGGTCCACTTCTGTCCCTGTACAAACCCTCAGGCACGCACTTATCTCCTCCCCAGGGCCTCCCTCCTGACCGGCAGGATGCAAGTACGCAGTGGGGTGTATCCCTCGGTATTTAATCCTGAAAACCCCCTTGGTATGTCTCGGAATGAGACCACCATTGCTGCTCTCCTGAAAACCAAGGTGAGGTGCATGGCTACAGTCACTAGTGTATCCCTTCCTTATGGCAACCCTCCTGACAGGATGAATGCTGGTACGCAATGGAGTCTATGCCAGTTATTTTGTTCCTGAAAATCCCTTTGGTCTGCCTCGTAATGAGACCACCATTGCTGACCTCTTGAAGGCCAAGTTGAGGCTCCAGTCTTTACCGTTACCAATATTTATTACCTACAGGGTGTTGCCTTTTTTTTTTTTTTTTTTTGCTGCTGTGACATGGTCTTCAGTTGTGCATCACTAAAAGCATCAAGAAACACCCAACTGCAACTTTTTTTTTTAGCAGGGGAACAATTTTTGATGCCTAAGAAAAGGCAAGGGTTGTATTTTTGTGAGAAGACTTGGATGATATTCAGACACATGAAATTTATTAAGTGTTACCTCAAACCAGTGGGTGATGGCAGGCTGAGGGTTTCAAGATTCACCAATCCATACATTTGGAGATAAACTGTATGCCCCTAACATTACCTTTATACACTCCCTTACCTAAATCAACAATTTTGGCCACATCCTCACTGCCTCCCCTAGGGTTACCGCACCATGATTACGGGGAAGTGGCATCTTGGGGTCGGCCGGAGTGGCGAGTACCTGCCCGCGCATTTCGGCTTTGACCACTACCTGGGGCTGCCCTACTCTCAAGACCTGTGCCCCTGCCACACCTGCTTCCCGGGACCCGAGCCCTGCCAGGGCACCTGCTTTGATGACCGAGTCTCCTGCCCTCTGTACAGGTGATTGTTGAGGCACTGATGTATGGTGGGAATGTGGGAATGGTGGTAAAAAGTTTTAGGATTAACCTGATAAGAATGAGTACAAATATACTAGACCTCTTCCTTACCTCTAACCCTTCTGCTTACTCTGTCAAACTGTTCTCTCCGTTGGGCTCCTCCGATCACATCCTTATTTCTGTATCCTGTCCTATCGCTCCTGTACATTCTCTGGATCCACCGAAGAGGCGGTGCTTTTGGCATTTTGCTTCAGCTCGGTGGGACGACCTGAGGATGTACTTTTCCGATTTCCCGTGGAATGATTACTGCTTCCAGGAGAGAGACCCCTCTGTGTGTGCCCAGCGCGTCACAGCGGTGATTGTCTCTGGAATGGAGGCATACATTCCATGTAGTTTCTCTATTCCTCATGCCAAAAAGCCTTGGTTTAATCACGCTTGTTCTCGTGTTATTAAAGATAGAGAGGCAGCTCACAAAAGGTACCGGAGCCATCGCACTCCTGCTAACCATAATCTTTATATTTCTGCCCGGAATCGTGCCAACTCTATTCTTCGACTTAACAAAAACTCTTTCATAAATAGAAAATGTCAAAACCTTGCTTTTTCTAATTTTTCCCGTGACTTCTGGCACTAAGCCGAAACTATCTCCTCCAATTTCACTTCTTCATCTTTCCCTCCTCTCCTTAACCATGACGGCAGCACCGCCGTCTCATCTATCTCTAAGGCTGAACTCTTCGCTCAAACTTTCTGTAACAACTCCACTCCGGACGATTCTAGGCATATTCCTCCTACTCATCCCCCCTCTGACTCCTTTATGCCTGTTATAAAGATTCCTCGGAATGATGTTTTCTATGCCTTCTCTAGCCTCAACTCTCAGAAAGCTTATGGACCTGATGGAGTGCCTTCTATTGTCCTTAAAAACTGTTTCTCCGTGCTAACGCCCTGCCTGGTCAAACTCTTTCGCCTCTGCCTATCAACATCTACCTTTCGATCCTGCTGGAAGCACGCCTTCGTACAGTCTGTGCCTAAGAAAGGTGACCGCTCCAATCCTTCAAACTACCGCCCTATAGATTTACTTTCCTGTCTATCTAAAGCTTTTGAATCAATCCTTAACCGGGAGATTCAAAAGCACCTTTCCACTTATGACCTTCTATCTGATCGTCAGCATGGGTTCCGCAAGGGGCGTTCTACTGGCGATCTTCTTGCTCTCTTAACTGATTTTTGGTCATCCTCTCTTCGCCGTTTCGGTGAAACTTTCTCAGTTGCGCTAAACACATCGAAAGCTTTCGATAGAGTCTGGCACAAGTCTTTGCTTTCTAAACTGCCCTCTTTCGGATTATATCCCTCTCTCTGTTCCTTTATCTTCAGCTTCCTTTCCGGCCGTTCTATCTCTGTTGTGGTAGACGGTCACAGTTCTTCCCCTAAACCTATCAACAGTGGTGTTCCACAGGGCTCTGTCCTATCACCCACTCTCTTCCTGTCATTCATCAATGATCTTCTTTCCATAACAAACTGTCCAATCCACTCATACGCTGACGATTCCATAATTACATGACTCAAGATTGGAGGCTGCAGAGCGCTTAACCTGAGACCTTGCTATCATTTCCGATTGGGGTAAAAGGAACCTTGTGTTCTTTAATGCTTCAATAACTCAATTTCTTCACCTATCAAATCGACATAATCTTCCAAACACCTATCCCCTATTCTTCAGTAACACTCAGCTGTCACCTTCTTCAGCACTAAACATCCTTGGTCTATCCTTAGCTCAAAATCTCAACTGGAAACTTCACATCTCCTCTCTCACTAAATCAGCTTCCTCGAGGTTGGGCGTTCTTTATCGTCTCCGCCAGTTCTTCTCCCCCGCACAGTTGCTATCCATTTACAGGGGCCCTGTCTGCCCTCGTATGGTGTATGCATCTCACGTGTGGGGGGGCTCCACTCACACAGCTCTTCTGGACAGAGTGGAGTCTAAGGCTCTTCGTCTCATCAGCTCTCTTCCTCTTATTGATTGTCTTCTACCTCTTAAATTCCGCCGCCATGTTGCCTCTCTTTCTATCTTCTATCGATATTTTCACGCTGACTGCTCTTCTGAACTTGCTAACTGCATGCCTCCCCCCTCTCGCGGCCCTGCTGCACACGACTTTCTACTCTTGCTCATCCCTATATTATCCAAACCCCTTGTACAAGAGTTAACCAGCATCTTCACTCCTTCATCCCTTACACTGGTAAACTCTGGAAGAGCCTTCCTTCGTCTGTATTTCCTCCTCCCTATGACTTGTCCTCTTTCAAGAGGAGTGTATCAAGGCACCTCTCCACCCGAAATTGACCTCTCTTTTGGCCACTATACTATTTTCTGTTGTTGGGAGCGGCAAGTAGCGGGCTTTTTTTATACCCTGTTTTTGTTGCCCTTGAGCCGGCTCTTTTATTGTAAAAAAAATAGATAGTTGCAAGTGATGAAGAGGACAGGCAACGTTGCAAAGAAGGCAGGAAAAAGGTTGAAGAAAATGAGAATGGTTAAGACGATGATGGTAATATTGGAGAAAAGGCAGAGAGAAGTTAAGGATGTGAATGAGGAAGATGAAAGTGAGAAAGAAAGAAAAATAGAGTGCAAGAGGATAACTAGAAATTTGAAAGGATACAAACAGTGAAACATATGAACCATTTATATACCACCTATTTTTTTTCAAGGTACAGTAAAACCTCGTGTATCCGTCATGCAAAACAAGGGCACCCTCAAAACAGCGGCACAACTCTGGGGCCCGAGCTTACAAAAATTCTTACTTTTTTTTTACGTGCTGCCTGTGGCGCCTGTAGGGTTTCTTAAGGGGACTTATGGACTGCCCCAGCCCGTTAGTGGCGCAGTTTAATTTTATTTATAGTGGTTGCCGTGATGTATGACTCTTGCTGGGCCCATGTTGCCCCCCGGTGCTTGACCAGAATCTCTTAAGTTAGGGTTGCTTGAATATATGTACAGCATGTGGATGATCTTCCGCTACTCGACGATGACTTGAAAAATCAGCGTTTTTCGGTGGGGGCTCGAACAGAGTCCGCACTAGGTACTCGGGCTCACCACGAACGCACGCTAACCACTCGGCCACTGCCTCCCCGGAGTTCCACTTAATCTTTAGTTTAACTTAATAGTGCTTTCTAAATGTTAAATGATGATCTAGTCAAGAAGAATGGGCATTTTAAGGTAGCGTTTATAATTCTAAAGGTCACGTTTATCATCGGCGCAGGACGAAAGCCTTCTCTTGTTTGTAAACAAGAGCACGTGTTCCTCATCACGCCACAGACCAATGTGTTGTGCCGCTGTGGTGTTAAATCTCGTTCCCCTGATTTGGTTTGTCCCATCCTGTCTGTGCATGCGCGGACTTTGCCATTTTGTCCATTTCCTTCACTGCACTATCTTTCAACAGCCTATACTAAGCTATTGAAACTATTGCTAGTTTTCATGAAAGAAAATGCCAAATTCAAGGCCGCAATGGATCCCGTTGCTGAGCTACTATTAAATGGAGAGTATCCCATAAACCTGCTGACCTTTAGTCCGAAAAAAACTCTGAGGAGACAGAAGGACAATCATAAGATCAACGTTAAGCTTAGTATAAGCTATTAGAAGACAGTGCAGTGAACGAAATGGACAAAATATAACAGAGCCCGCGCATGTGCAGATTAGGATGGGACAAACCAAATCAGGCGGACGAGGCTTAACTCCACAGTGTCGATACTGTAGATTGTCCAGGCAAGATGGCGGTAAGACAGCATGGTAACTTTTATGAGAGAATTACCAAATTCCAGGATGAAATGGACCCCGTAATAGACATACAAGATGTGCAGGTTATCACATTTTGCACATTTACCGACATCCATGGGGTGCAGGTTATCTCATTTATCACATTTACCGATACACAAGGGGTGCAGGTTATCTCATTTATCACATTTACCGATATACAAGTGGTGTAGGTTATCTCATTTATTACATTTACCGATATACAAGGGGTGCAGGTTATCTCATTTATCACATTTACCGATATACAAGTGGTGTAGGTTATCTCATTTATCACATTTACCGATATACAAGTGGTGTAGGTTATCTCATTTATCACATATACCGATATACAAGTGGTGTAGGTTATCGCCTTTATTACATTTACCGATATACAAGGGGTGTAGGTTATCTCATTTATCACATTTACCGATATACAAGGGGTGTAGGTTATCTCATTTATCACATTTACCGACATACAAGGGGTGCAGGTTATCTCATTTATCACATTTACCGACATACAAGGGGTGCAGGTTATCTCATTTAGCACATTTACCGACATACAAGGGGTGCAGGTTATCTCATTTATCACATTTACCGACATACAAGGGGTGCAGGTTATCTCATTCATCACATTTACCGACATACAAGGGGTGCAGGTTATCTCATTTATCACATTTACCGACATACACGGGGTGCAGGTTATCTCATTTATCACATTTACCGACATACAAGGAGTGCGGGTTATCTCATTTATCACATTTACCGACATACAAGGAGTGCGGGTTATCTCATTTATCACATATACCGACATACAAGGGGTGCAGGAACAAAGTTTCATATTTCATTCATTTTTCAAATTCAAAACATACTTCATCATTTACTTTTATGATTTTTTTTTTTTTTCGTTGGGGATATACCCCAATGAAGGAAGGCGGTACATGCCGCGCAACCCCCCAGACGGCTGGTAGAGAGATACCCAAATTCTTTCAAGGAGGAGGCCCAACAACGGGGCTGAGGGTGTCGGAAAGAGCCCACCTTTCCACCCCCGTGGCACCGGACAGGTCTCGAACTCACGTCTAGATCCCGCCGAAGCGCAAGGCGGAGACTCTACCACGGGACCACGGGAGCCCCCTTTATGAAAATACGAGTATAAATAAACTTGGGTGGGACAGATCACAATAGGCAGTCGACAAAAGACACGGTGTGGCGGTAAGTCTCGTCCGCATCATTCGGTCTATCCCATCCCGATCTGCGCATGCGGGGACTTTGCTATTTTGTCCATTCCATTCACTGCACTGTCTTTCAATAGCTTATACTAAGCCTGACTTTGATCTTATGTTAGTTTTCATAAAAAAATGTCAAATTCAAGGCTGCCATATGGACCCCTAGCTCAGCTACTATTGAATAGAGACCATAAATCCCATAAATCCCATAAACCTGACCTTCAATCCCAAGAAAACTCTTGAGGAGACAGAAGGAAAATCATAAGATCAATGTTTTAGCTATTAGATGACAGTACAGTGAATGAAATGGAGAAAAGAGCAAAGCCCGCTCATGCGCAGATCATGATGAATTTGCATGGAGTCTTGCGGTTTGAAGCCACTAAACTGTCAGTCGGCCATATTGTTCAAGCCGGAGAGGAGTGGCCTCATGGTCATGGATGTACCTCCATGAGCGGCCGGCCAGACCACGTGTTCGTGTGTGACATTTCATGGGGGTTTGTGTGGCAGACTGGCAGTACATGCTTGCCGCTTACAATTTTCTAACTTGTATTTGTAAAGGAGACCGCACATCTTGGTGATGAATTATTGTCCTCACCGCATTTCTTGGTGATCATGAATACATTACAGCGCTTCATGGATATCATGTACAGTATTTTCTTACCTGTTACAGTATATTTACAGTAATAAATTACGAAATTATTTTTATTTCATACGCCTGCAAGTTCAAGTGCTGGAAAACAGTAAGAAGAGAGAAAAAAAAAAAAAACATTACGGTACTCCATGGATGCGGTACTCTAAGGGCAAGCGCCCTCCATGTTAGGCGCCCCCAGCTTGCCGGGGGAAGGGGGGGGGGGAATTTTTTTGGTGGGGGGGAACGCAAAGAAAAAAAAAATCCCCCGGGGGGAAACGCCAGAAAGAGCGCCTTCCCCCGGGGGAAAAAAGCCAGAAAGAGCGCCTTCCCCCGGGGGAAAACGTTAGGAAGAGCGCCTTCCCCCCGGGGAAAACGCCAAAAAAGAGCGCCTTCCCCCGGGGAAAACGCCAGAAAAGATCGCCTTCCCCTGGGGGAAAAAAAGCCAGAAAGCTCCCCCTCCCCCAGGGTAAAAAACCCCCCCCCCCCAAAAAAAAAAAGCAAGAAAGGGCCCCCCGCCCAAACAGAGCGGAGCGCACTCCCCCGACCGCTCTCCCGGTTAGACCAGTGTTGCCGCTCCACTTTTTCAAATAGTACCACAACAAACCAGTCAATAGTACCAAATGAGAACAAAATGTACCAAAATTCTTGAATAAAATTATCTTACCTTATAATTCACTAAAATTGCAGCTCTTCTTCTTCTCTCATTTCAGATGTAGGCTTTGTAGCAGTTGTTTTCTTCAGTAGCTGGGTAGAAGGTTGCCACGTTTTACAATTTACATTTTGAAGCAGAGCCTTGCTGTGCAGTAGACTATTTAGTGTACTTGTATTAAGTCTTGATCTCTGCTTGGTCTTTATATTGGTCACCAATGAGAATATTATTTCAGCTGCAGCAGAGGAATGAGGCAGAGACATTAAATTCATCATGAGTTTGGATACATGAGGAAATCTTAGTCTATCACCGCACTTCTCCTTTGAAACAGCATACCAAAACTGTTCTGGCTCCATTGATGATTCACGCAAAGATGGAATTTCAAATAAGATAAGCTCTCGCCATTCTCTATTAAGTTCTTCATAATCTTGCTCTTCACTTATATTATTTAACTGCTAAAGGAATGACACTCTTGGGCTTTCCTTCACGCACGTTTTCGGATCTAAGGCTTCCAGTAACTGCAATTTGTCAAACATCCCAGAGGACAGGAAGCGCTGAAACATTTGCTTTGACAGGGTAACATAAAAGTTCAGTGTTTTACCTGGAAATCCTGTAGGTCTCTCTTTGAAATACTGGAGGAGGAATCCAAGGCAATGCTTTCAACTTTTGCTCCCCGATATATGTCTTCTATCTGAAGATAGTTTGATGGATCATTAAGGTTTATTTTGCTCAGGTCCTTATCCTTCAAAGATTCCTTTTTCATAAAATAACTGAGAATAGCCTTTGCACTGCTGTTGATAGACTTCCGGAGCTTGTGTACTCTAAAGGAAGTTGCTTGAAATTAGAACATCTTAGTTACTGGATTGTGTAATTCTTCATACCATCTTCCAAGGCAGCTCTTGTAAAATAGAGTGTAAGTGCAGGCCATTGCTCCAGGATTCTTCTTACAACCTCCTCTAACGACAACCAGCTTTATGAGGTTGAGTCTCAGTGAATAATTGAAATTCAGTATACTCTGAGAGTCTTTTGGGGCTGTTCATTATGTATGAATGCACATTCCTGGCTAATTCTTCGATCCGATGTGGAAGTTCCTTGCAGGCATTAGATGCACACAAGTGCATCGAATGGCAGACGCAACCTTGAACAAAAAGGGCAGGAACTCTTTCTTTCAGTAGTGCTTGTACACCTGCTCTGCCCATCATAACACTTGCATTGTCACTTGCAAAGCCAATCAAGTTTTCTACAGGAATTCCATGCTTATCAAAAAGTTTACTAGTGAAGTGTATATGCCAGGCTGTGCAGTCTTCCACTTCCATTAAACACAAAAACTTATCTTGAGTTCTCTGAATTTCTAGATCATAAAACGACCAATAAGTACAAGATGTTTTGTTGTTGACAAATCGGTCGACTGCCCATTAGTTCCTTAAAAGAGATGTGGCTTTTGTTCTCGCACTTTACTGAACAATGATCCATAATGGCAATAGTGATGACACTGATGGTTGAAAAAGGACGTCAGTTTCTTTGATTTATCCCTGGACTCTAAGTTTTCTTTCAGTCTTACTGTGTCTTTCTAATAGAGTTACGCTCCTGCTAATTCACAATTACACACACTACAGTATGCTTTATCTGAATTTATCATGCGCCCATTTCTCTTGAAATTTATGCTCATATTTTGTTTTCTTTTAGGTGTGCCAGCGTCACTGTCTTCATCACTACTATGTCTTCTTTCTGCGCTCATTTTGTTTCAAAACTTGTGAGATAAAAATAATGCGGTGTCACTCGTGCACGGAGTTAATCCATAGGCCGCCGAGGAAGGACTGAGTGAAATACGGTTGCAAGCCCGTACAGGACAGAGACGTGTACAGGACAGGTACAGGGCGCCTGACGAACGCTGTGGTGCCACGTATCCACTACTTATATCCTTCTTATCATATTATATTCTCTTTGTCAAATGTACTTAGACTGAGGAGTCCAAGCCACCGCCGGTGACCCGCTCCGCTCAGCAGGCTGCCACCGAAACAGGCGCCTATTTCGGTGGGCTCCGCCTGGGGCCCTGAGAGGCGGTCTGTTCCCAGCTTTTGGCCGCGAGCCAGTGGAGGGCAATTGTGAAGGTCTCGTGCATCGCCTGGTCATCCCAGGGGGAGAGGAGGAGGGCGAGGAGGGGAAGGGGGAGGAGAAGGAAGAGATGGCGCGGGCCTCGATTTGAATGAGGGCAGCCATATTCGCCAGTGCGCGGAGCGGAGCGGGGCGGTGGCTTGGACTCCTCAGTCTAACCGGGAGAGCGGTCGGGGGAGTGCGCTCCACTCTGTTTGGGCGGGGAGGGGCCCTTTCTTGCCTTTTTTTTTGGGGGGGGGTCTTTTTTTTTACCCTGGGGGAGGGGGAGCTTTCTGGCCTTTTTCCCCCGGGGGAAGGCGCTCTTTTCTGGCGTTTTCCCCCGGGGGAAGGCGCTCTTTTTTTGGCGTTTTCCCCCGGGGAAGGCGCTCTTTCTGGCGTTTTCCCCCGGGGGAAGGCGCTCTTTCTGGCGTTTTCCCCCCGGGGGAAGGCGCTCTTTCTGGCGTTTTCCCCCGGGGGAATTTTTTTTTCTCTTTGCGTTCCCCCCACCAAAAAAATCCCCCCCCTACCCCCGGCAAGCTGGGGGCACTGTGGGGAACAGGGGGTTGAAGGGGGGGGAACACGCCGGGGCGACTTTGCCGGCATCGAACTTTGCCGCGGATAGCTTTTGCGGGCCCAAAAAGAGCGAACATTTCACACTTTTAAAAAAAATTCCCCCAGGGGAAGGAAAAAAAAACCCCGTAGAATTCGTCCTTTTAAAAAAATTCCCCCAGGGGAAGAAAAAAAAAAGGGGAATTCGTACCTCACGGCTTGAACAATATGGCGGCCGATTTGACAGCTGAGACCAAGAAAACTGGCTTCACTCACCAGTACAGCGCGCTCGGCGCTGTGGGCCTCTCCACCCTTAATACCTCCATGGGACAAATCAAATCAGGGGGACGAGACTTAAGCTGGCGTCACACTGGACCCAAATCTGGCGAGCACGAGCTCTTGCTGGCAGCTTTTGCTCGCGAGCAAGTCACTGTTGTCGTCACACTGACGAGGGGCGAGCGACGAGCAACATTGTAAACAAAGACTCAACCATGGTGCCTACTACACCTACGCTTCGCATTACGGCTAAATGTGCAGCTGTGACGGCATTACTTGCTGTTATTCAACGAGTTCAGAAGAAGAAAAGACGAGTCTGGGCTCGTTCATGGCTGAAGAGAAGGGAGGGAGACCCATGATGTGTACAACATCATAACATTCTTCAGCGTAGACTTACAGAAATCTGAATGGCTGTGGTCCCATAACTCGGGATGGTCCCTGACTCTTGCTATCAAAGAGTGTACAATGAAGGAGGACAAGTGAACTTTTGAACTAGGAGAGGTGGCCATGGCGAGTGTTTATATCAGCTGGCATGGGCAGTCTTGGTCTTGGTCTTGGAAATCAAAATAAAATCCAACACTACTTTTCTCAACATTATAAAATATTACAAACACCGTCAAACATAAAAGGAGTATGTGAATAAGTTTTCTAATATCATGGGTATACGGATTCAATACACGATATTACGCCAAATCCACTCATCATCAAACCCCTACTCACACATCAGCCTCCTCCCTGTGATTTTTTTCCCTATTGTAATTTACATAGGTATAATATATACAGTTACATCATACATACATATCATACATAATATATTATAATATTATTACAATATATGGTATGTATAATGTGGACATGAAACCAGATCAGTCAAACGACCGTTAAAGCAATAAAATAATTCCTGTTAATGGCGTATGCAACGTATCTATCATTCAGTACCGAGGCGCACCCATTAGAGTAAAAATAATCATATCTATACATACACTTACAGAACACGATTCGTTTAGGAGATATCTGCAAAAAACACCGTTTGTCCACCGCTGAAATGCATAGTAGGTAATATATATTATTCACATATCGGTGCACCAAAGAGCTCATTTGACTTCCTGCTTGCGGCTCGCCGAGCTGTTCCCCGTCCAAGCGGCGAGCTAAACGCAGGAGCAAAAGCTCGGGAGCAAGCCATCCCTCCAGCAAAAGCTGCCAGCAAAAGCTCGTGCTCGCCAGATTTGGTCCAGTGTGACGCCACCTTTACCGCCACAACGGTACGTACCAAGGAGACAGTGGTGGGCACCGCTAACCGAAAAGTTAGCTTCGCTAACTGGTAATCCACTAACTACAAAGTTAGCTTCGCTTACGCTAAACCGCTAAACTGATAAAGATATTAGTGGAAGCTGACGCTAACCCCTAACTTTTTTTATATGGATTTAGCTTCAGTTTAGTATTTTGGCTCTAAAACCCCTAAAAACAGACCTAGTGACCTGAAATATCAATGTGTTGTAGCTTAGATATAGAGCTTTCCAGAAAGGTATAGCATTCCAAAATCAGTTGAGAAGAGAATGAAGCCTCCAGTTTATCCTAATTTCGTATATTTTACACAAGATTTCCCGGAAATTTACGCCTTTTTTACTTTTTCCATAACTGACACTTTTATTTTTATTTTAAGTTTATCTCTTGTCAGGTGGAAAATATTGAATTCTCGTTATTAAATCCCAAGTTCAAAGAGTTGGAAATGGAAGATGCATTACCCAAAAATACCCAAAAAATTCCCTAATGATTGTCCAATTACCCAACTTTAAGGCGTATTTTACCCAAAAGTGGAAGCCCTGGAATTATTGTGCCATGTGGCTCAACTGGTGTTGTGTCTGCTCACAACGGACAAGAACAAACCTGTATGAATTTTTTAGTGGACTTAAAGTTAGCGGAGGATAAACTACATTTAGCGGAAGCTAATTGGCCCACTAACTGTTTCCAAAGTTAGCGAAAACGCTAATCAGCTAACGAAAAAGTTAGCTTCGCTAATTAGCGGTTAGCAAGAAAGAGGGCTCTGGCGGATCACGGGTGGGAGGTGAAAAACAGTCTCAAGAATGGGCCGGGGGTCAAGAAAGCCAGATATCACCGATGACGCCTTATAAACATTTGCCTGTGCCATGACGGGCTTGAGCCGACCACCAGGCCCAACCAAGAAAGCCTACCGGCGCTATAGCCGTGGACGTAAAAAAAAAAAAAAAAAAAAAAAAGTTTGGGCAATTCTATAGTATAGGAGTGTCTCAAAATAACGGAAAAACGGCACGAGCTTCCCCCCGTTCGTGCCGGATAAACAAGATTCTACATGTAGGAGAGAAGAAGGAGGGGATAGAGAAGCATTTAAATTTGAGGTAGTGGATTTAGTTGATTTGGTGGTGGAGATAAAGGGTCAGAGGATTAGGAAATGGAAAAGATAGAGATGAAGTGGGAGAGGAAGAATCAAGAAAATTACTTGGAATGGAGAGGAAAAGGAAGAAGAAATCTGTCAGTAATGTTTAGATGATGAAGGATTGATTGATTGATTGATTGATAGTTTATTGTTGCAAGTAAACAACAAAGGAGAAGGGAGGAGCATGCCATCCCAACCCCCAGGCAGTACAGAGTGTGATTATACAACTAAGGATACATGTGTAAGTAGCACCAGGAAACTAAAAAGATACAATGGTAGGGGGAAAGAAAGTGGAAAGTGTGTGTTTTCATTTGTGGATTTCTTTTATTTAGTAAATGGTAGATTTTTAGGTTAGCCCTCTTATAAGCTAATGCTTTTCGGATGACCAGAAACACTTGCAAGATACAGGGTGAGCTAATAATACCTGTGTGACCCCTGCAGCAACACTACCATCATTGAGCAGCCGGTTGACCTCCTTACCCTCACGCAGCGCCTCGTCGACGATGCCACCGCCTTCATCAGCGAGTCGGCCACCTCAAACGCACCCTTCTTCCTCTACTTCCCATTCTTGCACGTGAGTCCTGCTGGCATCATGTCCTTACCTTAACAATGGAAAGGAGAGTGGCTGGAGTAGGTAGGAAGACACCTACCGAACGGGCGCAAGCCACTCCCGGTGAGGTATATATGGGAGGTGAGAAAGGAGCTGAAGACCTCCAAAGACCCTTCCCATGTCCTCATTAACCGTTTCCCTATTGTCTCACCAACACCGGAGAGTAGTTCAGCATGCTCTCTAAAGACAGATCCTCTCTTTATCCACACCACACTACATTCACACAACATATACACCTTTTCCCAAAATTAAAATTTCAAAATGGCGCACCTACACCAAGCCTCGGAGTCCCCGCCTGGGGGGGGGACCACAAATTCCCCCAGGGAGGACTCCCCTTCTGGCTGCCGACCCGAGAGGTGTCTTGATAACTCCTCGAACCTCTTTCTTCTCAATTTCTGCAACATTCGCGGTCTTCGCTCTAATTTTCATTCTGTGGAACATCATCTCTCCTCCTCTAAACCTCACCTTCTCTTCCTTACCGAAACACAGGTTTCTGAGGCTACTGACAGCAATCTCTACTCTGTTCCCTCCTACTATCTCTATCCTAAATTTCAATCCAAAGCTGGATGTTGCGCCTACGTGCGCAACGACATCACTTGCTCTCGTGCCCACAACCTTGATTCTTCTGAATTTTCCACCATCTGGCTAAGACTTCATTGTCATTCTATTACTAAATACATCTGTGCTGTTTATCTCTCACCTAACTCTACCAACTATGTAAAATTCTTTGACTATTTGAATTCTAAAGTGGAGCACATCTTGACCCACTCTCCCTTCGCTGAAATCTCCATCCTAGGAGATTTCAATGTTCACCACCAGCTTTGGCTTTCATCCTCTTTCACTGACCATCCTGGTGAACAAGCCTACAACTTTGCTATCCTCAACGACCTAGAGCAGTTGGTCCAGCACCCTACACGTATTCCCGACCGTCTTGGAGATCGGCCCAACATTCTAGACCTCTTCCTTACCTCAAACCCTTCTGCTTATTCTGTCAAACTGTTCTCTCCGTTGGGCTCCTCCGATCACAATCTGATTTCTGCATCCAGTCCTATCGCTCCTGTACAGTGTGTACACCCTCTGGACCCACCGAAGAGGCGATGCTTCTGGCATTTTGCTTCAGCTCGGTGGGACGACCTGAGGATGTACTTTTCCGATTTCCCGTGGAATGATTATTGCTTCCAGGATAGAGACCCCTCTGTGTGTGCCCAGCGCATCACAGAGGTGATTGTCTCTGGAATGGAGGCATACATTCCTCGTTCTTTCTCTACTCCTCACGCTAAAAAGCCTTGGTTTAATTACGCTTGTTCTCGTGCTGTCAATGATAGAGAGGTAGCTCACAAAAGGTACCAGAGCCTTCAAACTAATGCTAATTATGAACTTTACATTTCTGCCCGAAATCGTGCCAAATCTATTCTCCGACTAACCAAAAATTCTTTCATTAATAGAAAATGTCAAAACCTTGCTTTCTTTAACTCTTCCCGTGACTTCTGGCATCTAGCCAAAACATCTCCTCCAACTTCACTTCTTCATCTTTCCCTCCACTCCTCAGTCCTGACGGCAACACTGCCGTCTCATCTATCTCTAAGGCTGAACTCTTCTCTCAAACTTTTTCTAAAAACTCCACTCTGGACGATTCTGGGCATATTCCTCCTACTCATCCCCCCTCTGACTCCTTTATGCCTGTTATAAAGAGTCTTCAAAATGATGTTTTCTATGCCCTCTCTGGCTTCAATCCTCAGAAGGCTTATGGACCTGATGGAGTGCCTCCTATTGTCCTTAAAAACTGTGCCTCCGTGCTGTCACCCTGCCTGGTCAAACTCTTTCGCCTCTGCCTGTCAACATCTACCTTTCCTTCTTGCTTGCTTTTGAATCAATCCTTAACCGGAAGATTCAAAAGCACCTTTCCACTTCTGACCTTCTATCTGATCGCCAGTATGGGTTCCGCAAGGGGCGTTCTACTGGTGATCTCCTAGCCTTCTTAACTGACTCTTGGTCATCCTCTCTTAGCCGTTTCGGTGAAACTTTTGCTATTGCGCTGGACATATCAAAAGCTTTTGATAGGGTCTGGCACAAATCTTTGCTTTCTAAACTACCCTCCTACGGTTTCTATCCTTCTCTCTGTACCTTCATCTCCAGTTTCCTTTCTGACCGTTCTATTTCTGCCGTGGTAGACGGTCAATGTTCTTCCCCTAAATCTATTAACAGTGGTGTCCCACACGGTTCTGTCCTATCTCCCACTCTTTTTCTGTTGTTCATTGATGATCTTCTTTCCAAAACGAACTGTCATATCCATTCCTACGCCGATGATTCCACTCTGCATTACTCAACTTCTTTTAATAGAAGACCCACCCTTCAGGAACTTAACGACTCAAGGCTGGAGGCTGCAGAACGCTTAGCCTCAGACCTTACTATTATTTCCGATTGGGGCAAGAAGAACCTGGTGTCCTTCAACGCCTCAAAAACACAGTTTCTCCACCTATCCACTCGACACACTCTTCCAAACAACTATCCCCTATTCTTTGACAACACCCAGCTATCACCTTCCTCAACACTAAACATCCTCGGTCTATCCTTAACTCAAAATCTCAACTGGAAACTTCATATCTCATCTCTTACTAAATCAGCTTCCTCGAGGCTGGGCGTTCTGTACCGTCTCCGCCAGTTCTTCTCCCCTGCACAGTTGCTGTCCATATACAGGGGCCTTGTCCGCCCTCGTATGGAGTATGCATCTCATGTGTGGGGGGGCTCCACTCACACAGCTCTTCTGGACAGAGTGGAGGCTAAGGCTCTTCGTCTCATCAGCTCTCCTCCTCATACTGATAGTCTTCTACCTCTTAAATTCCGCCGCAATGTTGCCTCTCTTTCTATCTTCTATCGATATTTCCACGCTGACTGCTCTTCTGAACTTGCTAACTGCATGCCTCCCCCTCCGCGGCCCGCTGCACTCGACTTTCTACTCATGCTCATCCCTATACTGTCCAAACCCCTTATGCAAGAGTTAACCAGCATCTTCACTCTTTCTTCCCTCACGCTGGTAAACTCTGGAACAATCTTCCTTCATCTGTATTTCCTCCTGCCTACGACTTGAACTCTTTGAAGAGGAGGGTATCAGGACACCTCTCCTCCTGTATTTGATCTTCCTTTCGGCCACCTCTTTTGTTTTACTTTAGGAGCAGCGAGTAACGGGCTTTTTTTTTTATTGTTTTCTTTTTTTGTGTGCCCTTGAGCTGCCTCCTTTGTTGTAAAAAAAAAAAAAAGAGAAAGAGGAGGAAAAAGACAATTATAACCACATTCTCTTTCTTCTCCTTTCCCTGTTTATCTTCCATCCGAAAAAAGTTCACAACACACAACAGACGTATCTGACTGAGAATGGGAAACACGGCTACAATGTTTTGCAGTACGGGAGGCGGCTCAAGGGCAAAAAATAAAAATAAAAGTAAAAACAGCAACAACAAAAGCCCGCTTGACGCTGCTCCGACGAAAGAAAGCGGAACGCGAGGCCAGAAGAGGTCAATTTCGTGTGGAGAGGTGACTTGATACTAGTATATCTTAACCTTCCTTGCACTATTATCTTCTTTCACTCCAATTTTCTTTCACTTTTCACCTTCATCATACTCCTTTTTATCGTCTACTGTATCTTTTCTGGGGTCTATTGGACTTTTTTTGTATCTTCTCTTTTCTTTTGTCTTTTTGAGCTGCCTCCATTACTGTAAAATATTGTATCTGTTTTCCATCCCCAATTGTCAGACTTGCATGTTGCGTGTTGCAGGCTTTTTTTGTACTAGATTTTTTTTTCTTTGTAAGTCTTGTTTGCTTTTGAATTACCTCCATTAAGGGGCTATTACACTGGTCAAATTTTCCGTGGATCTTCAGTCAAACCACGATTTCCGCTGGCGTGGTTTTCATATTTCCGTGGTTTTCTGACGTGTCCACGATCTTCCAAAGCTACGGTAGATTTCACCAAAGGACGACTCACCATCATCAGCAGCAGAAGCAATAACAAGAAACAAATGAGAACCACGTCAGCGGGAATCGTGGTTTGACTGAAGATCCACGGAAACAAATGAAATCGTGGTTTGACTGAAGATCCACGGAAACAAATGAAATCGTGGTTTGACTGAAGATCCACGGAAACAAATGAAATCGTGGTTTGACTGAAGATCCACGGAAAATTTGCCCCGTGTAATAGCCTCTTTACTGTACGAAAAGATTAACGAGTCAAAAAAATGAGTGAGTCATAATTGAGGTTCAAAAAAATGAGTTCATAAAAAATGGGGAAAAATGAGTAAAAAAATAAGTGGGTAGAAAATTGAATTAGTGAAAAAATTAAAATATGAGTAAAATTATGGGTGAGTAAAAGATGAGTGGCTAAAAAAATGAGTGAAAAAATGAGTAAAAGTGAGTGAGTTAAGGCATGTGTAAAAAAAATTAATGACTTAAAAAATGGATAAAAAAATTAGTAAAAAAATGGTGAGTAAATTTTTTAAAATTTGAATATACATGAAATATGAAAATTGTATGTTGGTAAATGTGATCAATTAAATAACCTGCACCCTTGTTTGTCGGTAAATGTGATAAATGAGATAACCTGCACCCTTGTTTGTCGGTAAATGTGATAAATGAGATAACCTGCACCCCTTGTTTGTCGGTAAATGTGATAAATGAGATAACCTGCACCCCTTGTTTGTCGGTAAATGTGATAAATGAGATAACCTGCACCCTTGTTTGTCGGTAAATGTGATAAATGAGATAACCTGCACCCTTGTTTGTCGGTAAATGTGATAAATGAGATAACCTGCACCCTTGTTTGTCGGTAAATGTGATAAATGAGATAACCTGCACCCCTTGTTTGTCGGTAAATGTGATAAATGAGATAACCTGCACCCTTGTTTGTCGGTAAATGTGATAAATGAGATAACCTGCACCCCTTGTTTGTCGGTAAATGTGATAAATGAGATAACCTGCACCCCTTGTTTGTCGGTAAATGTGATAAATGAGATAACCTGCACCCCTTGTTTGTCGGTAAATGTGATAAATGAGATAACCTGCACCCCTTGTATGTCGGTAAATGTGATAAATGAGATAACCTGCACCCCTTGTATGTCGGTAAATGTGATAAATGAGATAACCTGCAACCCTTGTATGTCGGTAAATGTGATAAATGAGACAACCTGCACCCTTTGTATGTCGGTAAATGTGATAAATGAGATAACCTGCACCCCTTGTATGTCGGTAAATGTGATAAATGAGATAACCTGCACCCCTTGTATGTCGGTAAATGTGATAAATGAGATAAACTGCACCCCTTGTATGTCGGTAAATGTGATAAATGAGATAACCTGCACCCCTTGTATGTCGGTAAATGTGATAAATGAGATAACCTGCACCCCTTGTATGTCGGTAAATGTGATAAATGAGATAACCTGCACCCCTTGTATGTCGGTAAATGTGATAAATGAGATAACCAGCACCCCTTGTATGTCCGTAAATGTGATAAGTGAGATAACCTGCACCCCTTGTATGTCCGTAAATGTGATAAGTGAAATAACCAGCACCCTTGTATGTCCGTAAATGTGATAAGTGAAATAACCAGCACCCTTGTATGTCCGTAAATGTGATAAGTGAAATAACCAGCACCCCTTGTATGTCCGTAAATGTGATAAGTGAAATAACCTGCACCCTTGTATGTCCGTAAATGTGATAAGTGAAATAACCTGCACCCTTGTATGTCCGTAAATATGATAAATGACATAACCTGCTCGTCTTGTATGTCAATAAATGTGAAAGAAGAGTACTGAATGTCTCCTCCCTGCTAACTTCCGCTCTAGGTCCACCAACCACAATATGCCTCTGAAATGTTTGCCGGGACGAGCGACCGAGGCGTAATAGGAGACGCCCTGGAGGAGATGGACTGGGCCGTGGGTCAGGTGGTGGAGGCACTGCAAGAACACGACCTTCTTGACTCCACACTCATCTGGTTCTCTTCTGACAATGGGTGAGAACTGAGGACGGGGAGGGTCGGTATTCTTAAACGCGGTGGCTGAATGGATAGCGTGACGGCGCCGCGTTCAGGACGACGCGAATTCAATCCCTGCCCGGTGCCACCAAGGTGGGATTTTTTAGCCTCCGCCGAGTGGCTTAAAACAACCCACATGCTGTCCAGAAGAACACCTAGCAACCCGGACTCTAGATTCTAGGATTAAAGATGAGTTCCGGGAGGGCAGCATGAGCCAATGCAAGATGGCGCCACTATAAACACTCGCCTGCGCCAGAACGGCCTGGGCCGATCATCAGGCCCCACCGGGAAGAAGCCTTGGGCCGACCATCAGGATCCACCGGGAAGAACCCTACCGGCGCAATAGGCCACGACGTAAAAAAAAAAAAAAAAAAAAAAAAAAATAGGGTTAAATGCTATCTAATGAGTGTTATTTTTTTCACGTTCACGGTAGAGGAGCTTTGTCAGACTACCACCAGGGTCATGAAACTACCCAAGGAAAGGCCCACAACTCCTATGAAAGCCTTGTCGAATGTGTGTACTTGGGTGACAAAATGGTTAATAATATGGCCCAAAGACTTGTATTAGCAGACGTTTCGGGCTCTCGTTACGACCATTTTTGAAGACCACAGAAGAGCTACATCGGTTTGTCATTAGTGTTTTTCCTGTTCACGGCTCAAAATACTTCCAAAACTTATGCCACGGTCATGAAACCTCCCATGGAAACCCCTACAACCTCTGCGAGAGCTTTTATGAATAGATGTATACTAAGGTTTCGAAGAATTTGATAATATGGACCTGTGTCTCTTGGACTGTTGTCATGACTGAATGGGTTGTCATGACTGGGTGGAAGAGTAACTGATTGATGGTTTGTTGTTGTAAAAGTACACAAAAGAGAATTACATAGAATTACATAGATAACCAGACCACACAGGCCCTAAGGCCCAAACTAGGTGGTCTGTCCTAAAAACCTAAGAGACAGTTGTTATGCGGCCACCATGGCGTTGAAACTGACCTGGTGAACATTGAGATGGAGGAGATAGCGGTCAAGATTATTCTTAAACGATGCAATCGAGTTACGCTGTACCACTGATGGTGGTAATCTGTTCCAATCTCGAACGACAGCATTAGTGAAGAAGAATTTTGTGCGATTTGAATGAACTTGTCTACATTTGAGTTTAGCGCCATTATTTCTCGTTCGCGTCGAATCATCCATCACAAACAGCTTGGTCGGATCCACGTTGGTAAAACCATTAAGTATTTTAAAGCACTCGATCAGTTTTCCTCTGAGAAGAGAGAAACATGCCATCCCCTGGGAGGAAAAGGTAAAGATCCATTGACCTAAACTCAACCTTAAAACTAAAATCATTAAAAAATAGGACTTCTACATGGTTGTGAAAAATTAAGTGCGTATCACAGAACGGACTAAAAGATAGAATACTGGATACAGGTAATTGATTTGCCCTAGAATGTAATGGGGCACTCCCGACTCCAACCAAGGTCAAAGCTTACGTGGTCCGAATGGATGGGCCAATAAACCCTATACTATGGAACGGACACTTGCCCCAGCCTTGTCATTAAGCCGCGAATTTTGGAAAATCAACCGCTTTGGTGCGAATCACCGTAACTCCCTTATTTCGGGGCTACAGAAAAGTTTTTGGTATCAATCGACGGCAAAAATGAAAAGGCTATATTTTTTAATTAGCGACCTGGCTCGAAAACCGACTCGAAAGGGTAAAAAATCGAATAAATCCGCAAAAAACGACTCAGAAAAAAAACTATTTTGGAGTTCCCAACCTTGAATCCCGCTCATTTTTTTGGAATTTAAAAAAAACTTATTTAACAAATGATTTAGCCCTGCCAATGTGCTTTCCAATATGGTGTATAACATCTCCCTACTCCCAATAGTTTCGTCGCTAGAGCTCGAAACGTAAACCATGTCGAGAGCGATTTTAACGAACTTCAGACACTTTGCCGTTTTCGTCTTGTGTGGCCTTGCTATTGCCTCTAGAAGGCTGTAATTTGGCATGTAGCCCCTCTTGGCAATGTAGTTTGACCAACTCGAAGGATTTTTTGATAGCTCGAATCCAAGTTCGTCGTTGAGCCGTCACAAAATAGTCTGTTTTTCGGCCCTTTTGCCGCGATTTGGACACGTCCTAGTTTTTTGCTTATAACCTTTTTTTTAATTTATTTAATGCTTTCCATTTTTTTTTTATCATTTATCAGTATTAAAAACGCTTTCATTTGCCACCAAGCACGCCTTCCTAGCTTCAGTAGTTTTCGTTCGAGCTCGACCAGACCTAAGTCTATATATACCAAGTCAAGTCATACGCAGGTTTGTGGGAGGAGACACGGCAGAGGCGTGGCTTATGCGTGACGTTGCTTGGAGCCAAACTAGAGAATGAAGAAACAGGGATTTAGAGAAAACGAAGAAAGGCGGACTAACCTAAATCAATCACTTCAACATGCCCTCCCTCACACCCCACACCGCCGTTTGTAGGCATTGAAATTACAGTCACGCAATAGCACAATAAAAAGACATTTTTTCGTAAGTGGCTTGCCTGAACGCGCTGTGAAAGAAAGCAAGCATGCATATCCAAAGGGCAGACACGGCCGCAACTTTAGTCACTCCTGAACTGGCGGGTAATTTTTTTTTTACCTGCAAGTGACGTCATCCCGCTGCTCCGCCCCCAAACCGCCCCCTGCGCATACCGGTCGCAGTTTTGAAGCAGAGTGACTTGACTTGGTATATATAGACATAGGGCCACTTTCACAGTCATTTTGTTTGTTTTGATCGTAACCAATGGCGGCGATCGCTGCTATAGTATTTCCACGTAAAACTGGTCGATGGGGTAGTAGCGGCTGCGGGGTAAACTAGCCCCACACTTTACCACACACTCTCAACACCTCTCGCTTCCTCTGCAGCCGCCACTACCCCATCGGCCAGTTTCACGTGGAAAACTATACCGTCGATCGCCGCCATTGATAACGATCAAAACAAACAAAGTGACTGTGAAAGCGGGCATTAGGACCAGACGTCGCGACGAACATTCGCCGAATCTGACTCATTTCACGCGCCGCGACGAAAAACCTTCCTAACGCCACAAAAATTAATATATCTGCATAAAAAAATCATATATGAACACATCAATATGTTGACTATCTTGTATTAAAACCATTTTAAGATATCTATATAAAAAAAGTTACTATTTTTATATAATCATTTCACTATATAAATCAACCTATATTAAGCGCCTTATTATACATGTTATTTCTTAGTTTCATTAAGTATTCAACCATATTTCTTCCCATTTATGAATAATACAATGTGTGATTACATAAAAACTAATAATATATGAAACATGTGAACGGAATTATACTATAAAGTTAATATATATTGTGCGCTATAAAGTGTTTGAAGTATGTTGATATATGTGTCATTTTAATGAAATAACTGTGTATAAATTACTTCCAGTATATGTTGTATTATATTTAAGTTAATGTACAAAGAAGAAAAGTCCAATAGGCGGTGGTGTGGGCGAGACGGCCGTTCCGTAGGTGTTGACAGGTCGGGGTAGTAAGTGGAATGCTGGCGAGACTGGGCGGGGGCAGCCCTCGGGGGCGGCCGTGGTCAGCTTGCAATATATATACAAATTCCCGACAATGGATATAAGCAATGCAAGTAAATCAAGGTATCCCTACACTCACAGGCTATCTTCTTTTCCCCCCGCAGTCCTAGTCTGTTTCAGCAGGAACGTGGAGGCTGTGCTGGGATGCTGCGCTGCGGGAAGGGAACCACTTGGGATGGAGGCGTGAGGACGCCTATGTTTGTCCACTGGCCCCTGTACATAACACCAGGTATAAGGAACACCTGTGAGAGGTAGGAGGAGGAGGAAATGAAGGAGGAGGAGGAGGAGGAAATGAAGGAGGAGGATGAATCGCGTTTTTTTTTTACATCGCCTGTGGCGCCGGTAGGCTTTTTTTTTGTGTGTGGGGGGGGGGGAGGGGCCTGATGGTATGGCCCAGCCCATTGTGGCGCAGGCGAGTGTTTATAGTTGCGCCATCTTGCGTTGGCTCATGCTGCCCTCCCGGAGCTCATCTTTAATCCTAGAATCTAGAGTCCGGGTTGATAGGTGGTCTTCTGGACAGCTTGTGGGTAGCTTTAAGCCACTCGGCGGCGACTGAAAAATCCCAGCTTGGTGGCACTGGGCGGGGATTGAACTCGTGTCGTCCTGAACGCTGAGCCGTCACGCTGTCGACTCAGCCACCGCCTCTCCAAAATTGAAATTGAAATCGCCTCAAGAAAGGAAAAGGAGATAGAGGAGGACACAGTTACCATATATTGTGACAGCCCAGAAACGTGAATTCTTCCCTAAGCAATATTAATCATCTCCTGCAGGAGATGATTAAGTGCTACTACATGTAGTAGTTTATGATGATGAGGAGGAGGTAGAGAAGGTGGAGTAGGATACATGTATTTACCATATATTTTGCCAACCCAGAAAGATGAAAAGTTTACCCTAAGCACTTAATCATCACCAATACTTTATCCGTCTCTTTAATTCTGCATCTCTTCGTCTAGGTCGCAGCCATGGCCTGGTGTCGGCACTTGACCTCCTGCCCACAGTGGCCTCCCTGGTGGGCCTCAACATCTCTGCCCTCACCCTGGACGGCACAGACATCTCCCCGCTACTCTGGGACCCCTTCGCCCCTGTAAGTGTGTGGGGCATGGGGGGCAGGGAGGAGGAGAGAAGAAGGATGAGAAGGGGAAAGGGAGGAAGTTACGTAAGATAGTGGATTTAGTTGACTTGGTGGAGGAAAGAAGTCAGAATATAGGGAAATGAAAAAGATATATATACAGACGGAGTGGAAGGAGAAGAGTCATGAATATGGCTTAGACGGGAAAGGAAAAGGAAGAAGAATCCTGTCAGTTGTGTTTAGAGGATAATTTTCTCACAGTGAGCGTCAGGAAGCACTGAATAGGGAGGTGGTCAGGGAGTGGTTGCTGGCTTCTTAGATAAAGAATAAATAAAGAGAGCAAGGGAAAGGTTTGCAGCTTATATTATGTGCTCATTTGTGCTAAGTCTATATATACCAAGTCAAGTCACTCTGCTTCAAAACTGCGACCGGTACGCGCAGGAGGCGGTTTTGGGGCGGAGCAGCGGGATGACGTCACTTGGATCCCCCCCCCCCCCACACACACACACAAAAAAAAAAAAAAAATACCCGCCAGTTCAGGGGTGACTAAAGTTGGGTCCGTATGTGCACTCTGGATGTGCATTCTCGCCTTCTTTCACAGCGCGTTCAGGCAAGCCACTAACGAAAAAATATGTCTTTTTATTGTGCCATTGCGTGACTGTAATTTCAATGACTACAAACGGCGGTGTGGGGTTTGAGGGAGGGCTTGTTGACGTGATTGATTTAAATTGATCCGCTTTTCCTCGTTTTCTCTAAATCCCTGTTTCTACATTCTCTAGTTTGGCTCCAAGCAGTGTCACGCATAAACCACGTCTCGGCCGTGTCTCCTCCCACAAACCTGCGTATGACTTGACTTGGGGTATATAGACATAACATTTGTGTGTATCTTTTTGTACTTACGAAGTGTGTCTGTGAATTCCTCAAAGACTAGTGCGTGTGTATTTCTTTGTATTTCCTTATCTGCATGTGCATATGTATTTCCCAAGTGACCAACGTGTGTATTTCTTAGTATTTCATTAATATTTCATTTCTTAGTATTTCATAATTATTATTTCTATTATTTCTTTGTATTTCATTATGTGTGTGCGTATGTATGCCCCGAGAGTCCAATGTATGTATTTCTTTGTATTTCATTTCTTACTATTTTATTATTATTTCCCCAGAGTCCAAGGTACCATATGCCTATCTACCCTGCGAACCCCACTCCGTCGATTGGTCCCTTCGCGGTGACCAACGGGATCTACAAGGCTCACTTCTACACCGAGGGTTCATGTAAGGATAGACAGGGTGATGTTCAAGGAATCACTTAAGTCTTGGAGGCAGGAAACTTGAACTGGGTAGGCGGTGGCTTAGTGGTAGCGTGCTGGGTCCACATTTACCGCGTAATGGACGACGCGAGCTCGAATCCCCACGCTTTTTTCAGTCACCGCCGAGTGGCTTAAAACTATCCACATGCTGTCCTGAAGACCACTCATCAACCCGGACTCTAGAGGAAACCGTCCAAGTTAATCAAGAACAAGTTCCGGGGGCAGCATGAGCCAAGAGAAGATGGCGCCGCTATAAACACTTGCCTGCGCCATGACGGGCTGGGTACGACTACCATCCAGGCCCCTCAAGCAAGCCTACCGGCGGTATAGGCGTAAAAAAAATAAAAATAAAAAAAAAATAAAAAATCCATAAACTTCCAAATTGCTTGAGATCTAGAGTCAGAAAATTATGAAAAAAAGCATATGAACTCACAGATTTTTACTCTATTTTACTTTATTTTCACCGATTAATTAAAGACAAAAATAAATAAATAAACCAATGAACTGACAGTATATTTACTCATTTTTACTTTATTTTCACCGATTAATTAAAGACAAAAATAAATAAATAAACCAATGAACTGACAGTATATTTACTCATTTTTACTTTATTTTCGCTGATTAAAGACAAAAATAAATAAATAACATGAATTGACAGTATATTTACCCATTTTTACTTTATTTTCACCGATTAATTAAAGACAAAAATAAATAAATAAACCAATGAACTGACAGAATATTTACTCATTTTTACTTTATTTTCGCTGATTAAAGACAAAAATAAATAAATAACATGAATTGACAGTATATTTACTCATTTTTACTTTATTTTCGCTGACTAAACACAAAAATAAATAAATAACATGAATTGACAGTATATTTATTCATTTTTACTTTATTTTCGCCAACTAAAGACAAAAGTAAATAGATAACATATGAATTGACAATATATTATTCAATTTTACTTTATGTTCATAGACTAAAAACAAAACAAAAACATGCATTAACAGATTTTTACTTTATTTGACTTTCTTTTCACAGACAAAAGACAAAAAAAAAAAAAATGAACCGATAGATATTTACTACATTTTACTTTATTTTCACCGACTAGAGACAAAAGTAGATAAAAAAAAACATATGAGTTGACACTTTTACTCCATTTTACTTTATTTACACAGACTAAAGACAAATAAATAAAAAAAAGAGATAAATTGACAGATTTTTACTCCATTTTACTTTATTTCCACAGACTAAAGACAAATAAATAAAAAAAAGAGATAAATTGGCAGATTTTTACTCCATTTTACTTTATTTCCACAGACTAAAGACAAATAAATAAATAAAAAGATAGATTGGCAGATTTTTACTCCATTTTACTTTATCTCCACAGACTAAAGACAAATAAGTAAATAAAAAGATAAATTGACAGATTTTTACTCCATTTTACTTTATTTCCACAGACTAAAGACAAATAAATAAAAAGATAAATTGACAGATTTTTACTCCATTTTACTTTATTTCCACAGACTAAAGACAAATAAATAAAAAAAGAGATAAATTGGCAGATTTTTACTCCATTTTACTTTATTTCCACAGACTAAAGACAAATAAATAAATGAAAAGATAAATTGACAGATTTTTACTCCACTTTACTTTATTTTCACAGATCAAACACAAAAATAGATAAAGAAAACATATGCACATTTCGCATTATATAAAAAAAGACAAAAATTAATCAACTCCTTCTCTTACAGTACTTTCCGGTCCCGATAACTACGACCAAATGTGTCCTGAAACCCACCCGCTGACCCAGCATGACCCGCCCCTGCTCTTCCACATCCAACGTGACCCAGGCGAGCGGTATGACCTCTCTGGCGACTCGCAGTACAGGTCAGTCCATGGTGGGAAGGAAAAGGAAGTATGACGTTGAATGGTGGGGATGGAGATGGAAGGAGGAGGAGAAGAAGGAGAAGGAGAAGAAAGAGTATTTTTTTTTTTTTTTTTATACGTCGCGGCCTATTGCGCCGGTAGGCTTCTTCCCGGTGGGGCCTGATGGTCAGTCCAAGGCTTCTTCCCGGTGGGGCCTGATGGTCGGCCCAAGGTTTCTTCCCGGTGCGTCCTGATGGTCGGCCCAGCCCGTTCTGACGCAGGCGAGAGTTTATAGTGGCGCCATCTTGCATTGGCTCATGCTGCCATTCCGGAGCTCAACTTTAATCCTAGAATTTAGAGTCCGGGTTTATAGGTGATCTTCTGGACAGCATGTGGGTAATCTTAAGCCACTCGGCGGTGGCTGAAAAAACCC